>NC_056733.1:1405191326-1405491326 GCF_019279795.1 Protopterus annectens
AATACAAAATGCAGTTTTTAGTGAAGGACTGGGAATTCACTACACACTCAGTAAACACAGCTGCTATGTTAAACCTTCTGAAAAATAAAAATAATAAACGTCAAAACTACGGTGACATTTCAGTATAAGGTCTTATATAAAACAGAAAAAGGGCAAGACAAACTTTTACACAGATTCTGTGCTCAAGGTCAGGATAACGCAAGTGATAAGAGTGTGAGGTAAACACCTCAGAAACACATGAATAATGGAACAGGGTTAGAAATGAAGGATGGCAGGTGTGACCACGACAGGATGATATCTCTAAATTGTGCACTGAAACAGAACTATATGTAGTAATAAGGGGGCAAATCCTGGTGAACAGTAGAAAGATGTTACTGACAGATTAGATGAGTAACAATATAATACACCAAAGGAGTCGCAACATTTTTTAGCAATGGTAGTTTTTAAGTTGTGACATTGTTTAATGCCATTCTGTCATACAGTAAGATGGTTTTGCATAATGGTTAAGGTCTTTATGTCACAGATACAAGGTATATGGCTTGATTCTGACCTCTGGTTATTGGCTAGACTTGTAATAGTCTGTGATAGCCTAGTATTTACCTATGAAACTTGCCTTTCTGCAAGCTGCAGCACCTTGCCACAAGGCACCAAAGTGCAGAGATCAAGCTTTACGGTACATACCTAGCCCACAACACCAATAATACCCAAGGTTACTGTGATTCAGGACTGGTTCCAGGGTTACTGCAGAACTGCGCAACAGCACTGCTGTGTAGCATCCTGATGTCCTTACATTCATCGCTGCAGTATTCCTTACTAATGGGATTTCCTGCCATGAAGCCCTCCGTCTGGCCAGTTTACAAAAGTCTACTGTTGCTTTAAGGTACGCTGAACGTCACTTGCGCACTCCTTGCGTAAGGTAGGGCATAAAGGTGACATTCAGGTGTACCATCCTCAGAACTTTTACCACCAGTCCGAAAGCTGTTTTAACCGCCTCTGTCTGTTGCATGCATTCGTTTTTTTACCATTTTTCTGCTTATTGGCTTTTCTGTGCTTACTCCTGTTTGCTGGAGTCCACACAGTTGTAGATAAGTACCCAGCTGGGTTTTTGGTTACTTTTTCTGTTTGTTTAGTGCTGTTTGGGGTTAATGTCACCCAGGAAGGATAAAGGCCAGAGTGGGAAACTGATTCTCCATAAAGACCACCACAATAAGTGTCTTTTTTGCCTTGGTGCTGCTCACGACCATATGTCTTGTTCAATTTGTCAGGCATTTGTCTCCTAAACTCTTCGTAGTAGGCTTTCTTCCCTTTCCTTGTCCCTTGAGAACCAGCAACTTAAACTTCTTGCTGTGGGTACTATGGATGGAACTTCCCGCCCTAAGGTTCAGCTGTCTGGGAAGAAGGTGCATAAGGTAAGACTGGAATCTTCCACTGTCCAGCCTCTGCCGGGAGTTTCTCCTGAGGTTATTATGCACCCGGAGGCTCACCTGGTTGTTTTGTCAGATTCTTCTACTGCGTCTAGGTTGGAGGCTGGTGAGGATCTGGCAGGGAGCGTGTCTGATGAAGCTTTGCAGGTGTCCGATTTGGTCATTCAGAGGGAACCACGGTTGACTGTTTCCAAGAGGTCTAGTGGGGTTCCGCAGTTTCTCTTTAAGGAAGAGGTTCCTACTGCAGTTGTGGAATGCTGTCCTGACTCTGGGCCTTCTCAGATTTCCAGGACGGCTGTTCCTTTGAAGAAGAAACAAAACTAACCATGTTTCTTCTGCTCCTCGGGATCCACAAAGTTAATGGCAGACCTTTATTCAGGGGTTATTTAATGCTTTACTGTCGCTGTGGCCTCCTAAAGGGGTTTCAGTTCCTGCTCCTCCTTGGTCCGCCTCTTCACCTAAAAGGCCCAAAGAATTCCATTCTTCTAAGGTGGATTCTGATGATGACTCCCTTGCTTATTCCACCCAGATTCCTTCTTCTTTAGACTACAGGTCTGAGGAGGAGGATTCTCACACTCAAGATAATCCCTCTGAAGAAATTTCCTTTGGGGACGCGATCTCTAGGATGAGGGATTTTTTTAAGTGGGATTGTGCCCAGGTTTCAGATATCCACAAGAGGTACTATGAGTTACTGCAAATGGAATCTCCTAAACCTGTGGTCATTCCTCCTGTCTTGCCTTCTTTACTGGATGCTTCTTCCACTGCCTCTAAAACGCCGGATTCTCTGCCCCCTGCTACCAGAAAGTCTGATAGGTTTTATAATGTGCCTGAGGATTGTTCCTGTTTAAATGTCCTGCTGCTGACCAGTCTATGGCGTCTGTAGCCTCCGATAAGCTATCTCAGTTGCTTTCTTCATCCAATTTACTGCCTTCTGACAGGGACAATAGGACCATGGATAGGCTGGGTAAGAAAGTTTATACTTCAACTACCCAAGCTTTTAGGGCTATAAATTATCAGACCCATATCTCTAGTTATGTCTTGCCTCTTCTTTCTCAGCCCTGATCGTCCAGACTCTTGAGAGTAAATCTTCTGCTCTTTCCTTGCTTGGGACTTCTTCTCAGGTAGTTTGTCATTCTATCAAATGAAGTTATGATGCTGCAGATGCCTCTTTAAGGGCTGCTGCTTCTGGTTCAGTTCTGATGAGATATTCATGGCTTTGGCTTCAACCTTTGCCTGATGACATTAAGGCTAAGTTGCTGGATGTTCCTCTGGATAAATCTCTCATGTTTGATGAAACAGCTGCTGGTTTATTTAAGTCTCTTCAGGACAAGGGGAAGGCTTTACAGGAGTTTAAGAATGTCTGTTTCTCCTGTGCCTAAATTTCAATGGAACTACCCTTCTAAGCCAGACTTTGTCCGTAGGCAGTCTCGTCCTCCTAAAAATAAAGGGTAATAAACGAACTCCTCCTGCTAAGGCCACTCAGACTGCAGGGATTCTTAAGCCTTCCTTTCCCGACAAGCCAGGTACTGTCCGACTATCGACCCATTCCCAGCCACATTCCTCTTTCTCTTCGTCTTTCTCTTTCTGTTTGGCTCCGGATCACCCAGGATTCTTGGGTTTTGTCAATCATTCGTCAAGAGTACTTCATGGTCTGGATTTCCTATCCTCCTTTTATGGGCATTCCTCAACCTCCTCAGGAACAGTTTCCTTTTTTTCCAGAGGTTCTTTGGGACCTCTTGTCTCAGGGTACTGTTCAAGAAGTGCCTGTGTCCCAAAGGGGGAAGGATTTTAATCAAGAATGTTTCTAGTGCCCAGAAAAGAAGGTACTTGGAGACCTATTCTAGACCTCTCCCATCTAAACACCTTTCTGAAGATGCCTTCCTTTCGGATGTTGTCCCTTCAGTCAGTTTTTCCTCTCTTGCTCCCTCAGGCCTTTCTGGTGTCTCTGGACCTCAAGGATGCTTATCTCCATATTCCAATCCATCCTCTTTTCAGGAGATTTTTGCATTTCTCTGTTGCTTCCTGGCATTTTCAGTTCTGTGCTTTGCCCTTTGGCCTTTCTACTGCCCTAAGGGTGTTCAACAAGTGCCTCACTCCTGTGATTACCTTTTGCAGGCTTCAAGGGATCCAAATCTTTATTTGGACAACCTGCTGATTCAGGCATCTTCTCCAGAGGTTCTTTTGCAAAATCTTCATTTTTACCATTTCTCTTCTTCAGAGCCTAGGGTTCACAATAAACTTCAACAAGTCTTCCCTGGCTCTTTCTCAGGATCATGTCTTTCTGGGTTGCAGTTTTCAAATGGTGCCAATGCTGGCATCCGTGCTTCCGCCAAAGGCATTAACTCTCATTTCTTTCTTTCAAACTCTTCTTCCCCTGGTCTCCATTTCAGCCAGGGAGTTTCTGAGAGCTCTGGGGTTCATGGCTTCCACCATTCCAATGTATCCTCTGGCCAGACTCCACATGAGGAAGTTTCAGTGGTTTCTGAAGTCGGTGTGGCTTCAGGCTGCGCATCCTCTAGACTTTCCTGTTCTTCTTCTCTGGTCTCTCAAGGATGAACTTATGTGGTGGATTCAGCAGTTGTCTCTGAATCCAGGGTTCCCTTTTTAGCCTCTGCTTCCTTCTCAGGATCTGTTCACAGATGCTTCATATGTGGGATGGGAGCACCCTTTGGCTCCCTCAGGGTTCAGCGTGGTCGCCTCTTCAGTGGAAGGAGCACATCAACATTAAAGAGATGAGGGCTCTTATGCTGGCTCTTCAGGCCTTTCATCCTCTCTTCTCTGCAAGGCCTTTCAAGGTATTCATGGACAATACCACAGTCATGTGGTATATCAACAAATAGGGGGTGCGAGATCCTACCGTCTTTGCCAACTGGCACTTCTGGTATGGGATCTGGCTATCCAATATCATGCGACTCTTCAGGCAGTTCACATTCCTTCAGATTGGAACATTGTGGCAGAGAATCTGAGCAGGTCCTTCACTCAATCCCATGAATGAATGCTTCACAGGGATGTGTTTCTGGACATTCTTCACCAGTGGGGTACTCCTCAAGTAGATCTCTTTGCCTCCCCCTCTGTTTTGTGCCAGAGTCCCAGGTCCTCTGGTATGGAAGTTGGGCGCCCTCTCTTCTTGGAAGGGAATGTTTCTTTATGCATTCTCTCCCCTTCCTCTCATTCCAAGAAGACTCAACAGGATGCTCCCAAAATCTTCTTGGTGACTCCTTCTGCATCTAGCCAGGGACAATCATCATAAGTTACCTCACAGGGTGGATCTCCTCACACAAGACTAGGGGTCTCTCATCTATCCTCACCTGTCCACGCTTCAACTGATACTGTGAGAGATATGGTTTTGATTCCTCATAGACACCTTTTTTCTGAGGACGTGCTGCAGGTCCTGCAGGAGGCCAGGAAACCTACTACTAGGAAATCCTACTTATCTAAATGGAAGAGGTTTTCTATTTGGTGTCTTTCTCGTGACCTGAAACCACATTCTGTGGATTTTCCTTTGGTACTTTCTTATTTGTGTGAGTTGCTCAATGCTGGTTTGGCCTATTCTTCTATTAAGGCTCACTTATCAGCTCTTTCTGCTTGTTTGCCTTTAACTCCCCTGTTATCTTCTAGATTTGAGGCTAAGCAATTTCTTAAAGGAGTCCATAATATTAGACCTTCCAGGAAGCCTGTTCCTCCTCCCCGGGATCTTAATTTTGTTCTGGAAAAATTGACTTAGGCTCCTTTTGAGCCAGCTGTTTCAGCTTCCTTGCAACATTGTTCTTGGAAGACACTTCTTTTGTTAGATCTTACTTCTGCCAGACGGGTGTCTGAGCTGTAAGCCCTTATGGCTTGTCCACCTTTTTTAATATTTCATGAAGACAGGGTGTCTTTGCATACTAATCCTTCTTTCATGCCCAAGGTGGTTAATGAGTTATCACTTAATCAGTCTATTAATTTGCCTACTTTTTTTCCCCTCTTCGCAATCTGACAGTGAGAGGGTGCTGCAAACCTTAGATGTGCATAGACAACTCAGATTTTATTTGGATAAAACTAAAGCTATCAGAAAGTCTGACCAGTTATTTGTTTCCTTTCATCCTAGGTCTTTAGGTCTGGCCGTTTCCAAGCAAACTATTTCCACTTGGATTTCAAAGGCTATTTCCTTTTGTTACGCTTTTTATGGCAAGAACCTTCCTTCTTCTGTAAAGGCTCATTCCACTAGAGCCGAGGCTTCTTCTGGTGCTTTTTTTCAAAGGCTTAGACACTAATTCTATTCTTGAAGCTGCTACCTGGACTTCTGTGCATACCTTTACCAAACATTACCAGTTGGATGGTATCTCCAGAGTTCGAGCTGGTTTTGCTGCTGCCATTCTTCATGGCTTCTTGGAGGGCTCTGCTGCTTCCTCCTCCCAGGTTTCTTCTTGAGCTTTTGCACTCTCCCATTAGTAAGGAATACTGCAGCAGTGAATGTAAGGACATAGAACAGTTATGTAAAATCTTACCATAACAGTAGATGTCCTTGCCTTCACCGGTGCAGTATTCACTCCCTCCCTCCATCCTCCTGGTCTTTTTCCCTTCCTGGCTGTGCAGATTCTCCTTGTTTTTTCTTGGACTGCTGCTCCTAATGGGGCAATCTGTTCCGAGGATAGTATGCCTGAACATCACCTTTATGCCCTTCCTTATGCAAGGAGTGCGCAGGTGACATTCAGCGTACCTTAAAGCAATGGTAGACTTTTGTAAATTGGCTGGATGGAGGGCTTCACGGCAGGGAATCACATTAGTAAGAAATACTGAAATGGTAAAGGCAAGGACATCTACTGTTATGGTAAGATTTTGCACAACTGCACTTTTTTGTCTGTTTAATCTAAGACCCCCTGCTGCTGCCACACAAACACTCAAACTTACACCCTGAGATTTTAAACTATCTCCTGCTACATTTAAATCCTGCAGCAGCCCTGCATTTGATTCCCACTAACTCTATTTACCCAGTATGTGACTATGAATAAATCAATTAATCACACATTGTTCCTGGGTCACGTTTGAAAAGGGACTGTGTATCCAGTGGGCTTATCTGGTTAACAATTAGCTATTATTAAGTTATTGTTATTAGAATCAGGCAGATGTGCAGGTAACAATTAATCCCCATAAAGACAATATCCACAGCATACACAGAATAATTATATAATATAGTACAACTTGATAATGTAAAATGAATTTATTTATTTACAAATAATTGATATGTAACTGGCAAAATAAAGTTAATTTCACAAATTCTACCCAAGCGATTCAGCTAAGAGAATCTGCCTCCATTCTCATGTTCTCCCCTATCCACATGCCTGCTCATTCTATAGAATGTACCAACCACTTTAGAATCATTTGCCAACTCCATTTTCAGAACAGTTTAAGACAAATTATTCCAGCTAATCACAACCTTTCCCTGAAGTAATACTTCACTGTGTCCAGTCTGAAATGTCTTCCTTGCCTCCAACATACTTTATCACTAAATCTAAATCTCTTACCCTACTCTAGGTATCACCTGAGCTCAAATCCCTTGTTTGCATTTACTTCACCAAAATGTGCATACCAAGTTTCCGAAGCCATTCTTTATATCCTAAACCCTCCATTTCAGAGATTGTTTCAAATGTCTCTCCGCACTATGTACATCACAATGATCTCTTTACATTGAAAGGCCTCCAACGGACAGTGTACTCTACATCTGACTCCATCAGTGGCCTGTAACGAGGGAAGTACAGTTGTGTTAAGTAAAATTACCACAACAGTAGATATCCAAATGATCACTGCTGCAGCAGCTTTAGCTGTATGAGTTGTATCCTGCCAGGAATATAACAGGCAGCCAGGTTTATATCCTGCCAAGGACATAACAGCCAACTAGTCAACAAAACCTTGGGCTCTTACCCCATGAACCAGGCAACCTAGGAGTCAAAAGCTTCAGGACTTTATTGACAACCAAAACAGGGAGTCTACAGTACTGATGAAAAAAGTAAAGTTAGGAAAATGTATATAGGGATATGCAGCGTTATCCTGGCATAACAAATTACAAAAAAGGGGGACATGAAGGAAGGGAGCGTGTGGCTACAGATGTAGTGATACATTCAAACATCTACTGTTATGGTAAGCTTACTTACACAACTATACTGTGTTCATCATAACTACTGCTGCAGTAACCTTACATGGATGGGTAGAATGACAAGGCTTATATAGTCTAGGCGAAGGAAAAAGGAAGAGCGCCTAGAAGCCCCTGGGGATTGGACCTAGCAAAACTTGTTCTAGACCTAGAAAAAGAATTTAGTTTGTAATACTTTCTAAAAGTATGTCTGTCTCCTGATTTCCAAGTCTTTCTTTGCTGGTCCCTCGGTTGGCAACCGATAAAAGGACCAGTCTTATAAGGATAATTTCTTCTATACTGAGGAATGAGGAGGTGAAAAAGTTGATTCATGGTATGTATGCCCCTGATTTTACCCTCTAAACATTTTAATATTTCCTGTGAAGGTTTCTCAATTAAAGATTTCTTGTCTAAAGGGGCATTTAAAAGCTCTCCATTGACACCAGCCAGGCATGGTCTCTAATAACTGACCCAACAACTGCTCTAGAAGCTATCTAAGTCAAAACAATAGTTAATCACACATTTCTCACCACTTTAGGAAGAGTTGAACAGGTTTCAAGATCTGCAATTTTCAGAGATTTATCTTGAATTTCTTTGGACAAGTCTGCTATGTAAGCTATAATTCTCAAATGAAACTTAATAATGTGTATCTGGCAAAACTGTGAACCATCTTTCCAAATCTATTCACATGACACTACTTTCTTTATGATCTGACAACATATTCAGGCTTGGAACTAGCTTACCATCCGTGTGTGCCTCCAGGGAAATAAAAAACAAGATCTGTACCCAAATTTCTATAGGGACATAATAAGGCCATTAAGAAAGCATCTTCATAGGCCTCAAATACTGCAGGAACTGCCATGGGCTTAGGTTCCTTCAAGCTTTGGAGATTGAATTATCTCTTTTTGCTATTAGACAGCTCTCTTATTTCCCCATTTAAAATATTCCCTTTTAAGGGTGTACCCCAAAGAGTACATCATCTCACAGGAATCCAAATAATATGGAGTCCCCTTCATCTGAGTAATACCCTAAAGGGGAGGCCATTTAAGGCATATGTATTAAATTGTCTTCTTCATCCTCATTAAAAGAGAGTGTGTAGACTGTGACATGCGAGTTGTCAGTTATCCTTCTGATCTGCTTTAAGGGGGAAGCTAACAAATATTTGATCACTAATGCTTGCCATTGCAGGAACAGTTCCTCAGCCAAGTGTTTTAAATTTTGAATCAACATGAGGTGGAGACTTACGGTGAGGGTGTAATGTGCCACAGGAAACCCAGCTTGCTCATAGTATGCACTTTTTAAGCTTGAAAAGATGCTTTTTGAAGTCCTACAGTCCAACACCCTGTCTGCCACCTATCAATCTCTGTTAGGCTCTCTGAACATTATGATCAGAGGGCTGAGTACTACTTCTTGAGAAAACATTGCAGTGTTTGGTCAAGTTTCACCAGATTAAGAAAAAGATGAACACAATATATCTTTCTTCCTGGTGCTCAGCCCGGGAAGTTGTGTTAGCAACTACCTGTATGTCCACTTCCGAAAGGGGTCAAAGACAAGCCAACAGGCAAATAAGAAACTTCTCTCATGGACTGGAAACTTGACTCACTGACTGAAGCATCCTTCGGTCTTTGAGAATTCTTTTCTTTCCTGCATCTTTCTTGAGGATCCTCTTTCAAATACTTCGTGCTAATGTTCCTTTGTATGAACCTTCTTTGGGGGAAGGCTTCTCCCCTAAACAGGTATATAGCTGTTCAGATGTCTACAGTACGGCATCTCACTTCTTCTGTATCACGACACACTCCCAATGTGGGTTTCTCTATTTGGGTCTATATTATTTCACGAAATAGTATTCCAGCGAACACCTATTCATTGACCCGTAATCAGAGAAATTCACTTCAGCGGTTCTCTGAATTTACTAAGGGCAACAAAATAGCTGCCTGAAGCACAATGGACAACTACATAACTTTGCCCCTTTTTCCACTGTAGTGTGATCTCAGAGTTGGTATATACAGTTAGGGGGGTGAAGCCCCTCACTTGGGTGGGTTTGAGTCAACTACAAGTTGATCAGTTGTGCTTCGGGCAACTACTTTGTTGCCCTTAGTAAATTCAGTGAATCACTGAAGCGATTTTCGCTGATTAGGTGATGATGAATAGGTGTTCGCCGAAATAGCATTTCGCTGAAGTAATATAGACCCCTCTATTTCTATGGATTTTTCTAATAAACCCTGCACAGATCTGGCAATCATCTTACAGCTAGAATTCTCTCTCCAAAAAAAAAAAAAAAAAAAAAAAAAGGACACTCAAATGACAATCTTTATGCCTTTATGCAGGATGTGATATCTACATCTGCAAAGGCGTTTAATGTTTTAATGTTTGCGCGAGACACACACCATAACCTGCAACGGTTTCCCAACATATTTTACTGCAAGCTCACAAAATAACTTCAGACCAGAAAATAATAAAGCAAAAGAGAATCTTTCCTCATGAAGCACTTGAGAGAGTCTTAGCAACAGCTGTCAGGCAACAGGCCTGAATGACTATCCCAAACTTACATGCTGAGGTAGACGTGTGTAAACATATGGTAAAAAACGACTGAAGCTGGTGCAGGCCAATGTCCATTTTATCTAGAACACAACGAGGCTTCACACGTGGGGAATTTTGACCCCGTAATTTGACATGAACTAAGCACTGGGAACCAGGCTGGCAAGGCAGATATCAGTCTATAGTCGATTCATACAGGTTATGAGTATTATCACAACAGTGACTTTATAAAGAGCATCTGCAGCACTGTGCTTTTGTGTATTCACATAGCCACTATCATTTGCACAGTGAAGAGGCTCTTAAAATCCAACACAGATACAAGAAAAGCTGAAACCCCATAAAATAGGTTATGGAAGGACACCTGAGAGTGAATCAATCCTCACCAGCAACTGGACAATTAAATGGTGTAGGGGGTAAATAAAATCAACTCCATGGTTCAGATTTAAAATGTGTGACAGACTCACAGAACCATTTTCCACAAACACAATCCAAACACTTTATCAGTAGTCTTTATTTTCGATCTGGTACCTCGGCCTTTCGCCTTCAAAGGATCATAAAAATGTATGTAATATCAGAAGTATATATACACACACACTCACATAAAGTGATAGTAATTAACACAGACATCTGATATCAATTAATTAATCAAATGCTAATGTGATCACAGTATTAAAGTGACATTTGCAATAAATTCAAAGGAAAAGCAGTATAATATAATACACCACAAAGCAAACATTAAACTATATCCATAATAGTAGTATTATACTAATAATTATTATGATGTAATTTAAATACTTAACTCCAAATTAAGTCCATAAGGCTTCAAAGTTTTAAATTTTAGAATCATTTTGGTCTCCAATTCAAATAATTTTTGAATGTAATTTCCCCCACATCCAACAAAAAATGGTTTACCCAAAATACAAAATCTCAAACTATTTGGGCAACCATCATGTTTGTCAAGAAAATGTTTAGCCACAGGGCTAATTTCATTATGATATCTAATATCTTTTAAATGCTCTAGGATACGAATTCGAACCATCCTTTTGGTTTGCCCCATGTACCACATATCTACACACGAACAGCCTAAAATATATACTACTCCTACCGATCTACAATTAAAGTAGAATCTCGGAGTAAAAGAAATGCCATTGATCCTATTTATATTAGTGACCCTCTCACAAAGGCTACAGTGACCACAAGGATGTGTACCCAATGGAAGGTTAGACTTTTCATCCCCTTTCAAAAAGTTGTAATTCAATAACTCCTTTAAATTTTCCCCCTCTTGAAGGAAAAAGTTATATGTTTAGGAAAAAGATGACCTATATTCTCATCCTCACTAATTATATACCAATATTTCCTCACCAGCTTAACTAGTTCATCAGATACAGGGGAAAATTTAGTAACAAAAAATAATCTTTCCTCTTTATTACACTCTCTACTATTGAATGCTGTGAATTTAGATCTATCCAAAGTACTCCTAGTATTTCGATGTTCATAGGAATTAACTGTCCCAAGTAACCTATTTTTGCATTTTAACAGATGATCTTTATCATAACCCCTCTTAATCAACCTCAATTCAACATTATTTAATTCATTATACCTTTCCATCTCATCACTGGTATGGTCAAAAATTCTTTTAAATTCACCTGAGGGTAGTGAATGCACCAAGTGCCCAGGATGCATGCTACTCGCATGCAAGAACATATTAACAGAGGTATCTTTCCTAAACGGCCTATAGCCAATATATTCCTCATTATGATAAAGCATTACATCTAAGAAATTTATACTTTCCCTATTGTACTCATAAGAGAAGGTTAGTCCATGTTCATTATTATTCAGAATGCCATAAAATTTAAAAAAAATCACAAACATCACCCCTATAAATCAAAAAAGATCATCAATGAACCGCTTATATAGTACACCATTCTTTTTATAAAAGGAAGTGGGATAAATGTATTGTCTCTCAAAAAACCCCATATACATAATGGCATATGACGGCGCAAAAGCAGCCCCCATAGCCGTTCTTTTTAATTGCAAAAATAATTAATTATTAAAACAAAAATAGTTATGGGTAAGACAAAATTCAAGTATATTAACCAAAAAAGTAGTTCTAGGTCCATCACCCAGCATCTCCATCACTGCTTCCAACCCCCATCTTCTATTGATATTAGTATATAATGATTTTACATCAATTGTCACCTTTGACTCACAGAACCATTTTTATCTACTTCCGTGACATTACCTAGCATAACATAGCAAAAGGCAGTGGTGATGGAACCTTGGGGCCCATCCCTAACACTGGGTGCAGGGGGAGGTTTTCAAACCCATCCTCATACGTGTGCAAGGACAAGTACCTGGATGACTAGTTCCCACTATACGATAACCTAAATAGTGAGGAGGTGGAAGGCACTATCAAAGTAATGATCCGTAAAGAGAAGTACGGCCTTAGACCCGAGTTGTGGGCTCCATACCACTCAATTTTCTTCGGTTTTGCTCCTGTTTGCAAAGTATGACATATTCATGAGCCCACTGTATTGTTTTTACACTAGGACTCCTTCACTACCAGGCACTGGTCACTGGTGAAGGCATACAGCTTCTCTCCAGTTATGGAGTGTTGTAGGCTGAAGTTATGATAGAATAATTTCATGACATGATACTAAATAATAAATGCAGTACATGGCAGTCTTAGAGAATGATTTGATGGCCAAGGTCAGCCTTGAAGGGCCTGTGTTTCTTAGGCATTAGCTTTCAAAACCATTCAAACAATGGAAAACCTGAAATGAGTGGCTAGAAATAACTGGGAACCAACTTGAGTGTGCATGCCCCTATCACCCGAGTGCTGTGTACAGGCCAGATGTCAAAACCTTGCAAGCACATGGACTCAAGGTTTTTAGAAAAGCTCCTCAAGATGATACTAGAAGGAAGGATCCAAGTGTTTTTTCCACTGCAGCAGTCTGCACAAAATAAGATGCAAACAATCTATGGAAGCACTCAAGTGTTTATTGACGAAGACAGCCTACCTTTACAGGTGGGAGACAAGTACATTACAAAATTACAGAAATGTATATAAGGAAACGAAGGCATAAAAGTATTGTTGCAGGTGGGATGGGGCAAGAAATTATGAGGAATGTCAGGAAACACCCTTTTTACAAAGATGTTACTGCACTAATTTAAAACCCTTCAAACAGCAAGGCAGACAGAAACAACTGCATGCTTACAACTTAAAAGGGGACTAGTAACAGTCGGACAAATGAACACCAGCACAAATTAAAACACCACATATGGAGCTGACAACAGGCGCACAGCTTTAGATGGAGATCCTCACCTATTAACATCTGCAATATCTTTTTAGGCTGGAGAGTTACCTTTGTGATGAAATCTAGACCATATGTATCAAAAAAGGTTATGACCAGTACTTTAAAACACAGCTACAGAAATCCTAAAAACTGGAACATCTTTTGAAGCATCGCTAAAAAAGGGGTTGAGTGTCAGTCTGAGTAACCACACACAAGCACAGAAAATGTACACTTCTGTAAAACCTTACCATAACAGTAGATGTCCTTCTCTTCACTGTTGCAGTATCCCTAACACAAGGTATCTCCTGCCAAAGATAGCCTAATGTCCAGCCAGAATATCAAAGCCTTTTAGTATTTACAGGTGCCGTACGTCACACATATGCTCCCCGTGCAAGGCTTAGGACATAAAGGTGACGTATGGACTCACGCACTTCAGAACTTTAAAGCCCCAGGAGGAACAGAATGCCCCTAGGGACCAGGAACAGCATGTGCATCCAGAAGGAGAAAAGAGAAGACCCCCCCCCCCGGCCAGGAGGGCAAGGAAAACAGGACATAGCAGATGGGGCAGGAAGGAGGGAGTGAATACTGCAACAGTGAAGAGAAGGACATCTACTGTTATTGTAAGATTTTCACAACTCTACTATGTCCTTCCATATCACTGTTGCAGTACTCCTAATGTAAGGGAGAGTGTGACAAAGGGGGATACTGACACCACAGCTAGAATTTTGATAATTATATGTCATTTGCGAATATCAACATGATGTATACAAGATGCTTGTGTTACAAATTAATTAGAACTCTATGTCATGTGTATATCAAACTGCTTGGATGTATTTGCAAAGTGCTGTTTGAAATGTAACCACAGTGTACCCTACTGGAAAAGAACAGACATGTACATGCACTACTGTTAACTGTTTAAATGTACATATTTTAACAGTGGCTACAGGGATACAGGAGGTTAACCTCAGTCTAGTAAATTTTAGAAAATAGCTGAAATTAAATTACTTTATGGTTATGCAATAAAAGATGATGTCTTTCAGTTTCAATGCAGCAAAGAAACATAACATCTAAAACTAGGGAACTTTCTGCATTGTCTTGGAAATGTTTTATTGTTTTATGACTTCCAGCATCTGCCAAAGATCTGAGGAAAAGCTCTTCTCAATGTATTTTTACAGGTAGATGGTAAATGCTACCAGCTGTCATCAATGGTTGTTTTGGGCCTGGGGACTAGAAGTCAGATAACAAGAAATTCTATCATTCTGCAAGCTAGCCCAGGAGTAAGATCTGATACATTAATTTGAGAGGTCTCAAAGCATTCTGTATTCTGTCATTAACCTGAAGATCCATTCACCACATCTGCTTTACTCTGTAGTAAGTTCATTCTTAGGTTACTGTATAACTCTTTTAGATATAGTCAGGAATATAGCAAAGCTCAGTTTAGATATTTTTCTTTATTTACTGAAGACTGTCCTGCAATGTTGTTTTAAATATTTCCCGTGGTTTTGAACTCTGATGTCACTGTGAATATATACTTAGTATTGTCTTGTTATTTTATTATTTATTATTAAATATATTTAAACCTGTCATCGTGGCTGATCTGTGAAGAGATATTACGTTCTGAGAGTACTTGCATATTTATTTGGTGACACTGTGTAGGCCACTCCTAATAGTCTTGCTCTTGGTCAAACTACCACTTGTATTAATAGCAACATTCCACAGTAAGATTGGACACCCTTTATTAAGGGCATTAAAGTAGTTGATAAGGTGTTGGTTGGTGGCAGTGATAACTACCCTACAGTCTGGGTAAAAGGGGGCATAGCTAATAAACCTGTGCCAGCCTTTCCCAGATGTTTGTACTCTCAAGCAGCCACACAGTAGACGCTCAGAGTTTCACATCACAACAGTTTTATTTTTTTTTTGTTAGTTTAGTTAGTCAGGAAAATCAGGCAAGGATGTCCGCAGCGGAGTATGGCACGCTGCCAAGGAGCCAGTTGGCTGAGATGTGCCAAAACACAGGATTGATGCATACCAACATGACTAAAGCTGAAATTATTGCAGCCTTAGTCACAGATGCATCACAGACCAGCAATGAGGAGGACAACCAGACTGACCTTGGGGATGCACAACTCTCAGAAAATGGACAGTTCGACCTTTCCACAGAGAACTTAAATATCCACCTGGAGTTAAAGAGACTTGAACTGGAGGCCAAATGGTTGGAAATAGAATCAGCAGAGAGAATGTGGCATTTAGAGGCTGAAGAAAATGAGAAACTGCAGCAGGAGAAACAAATGGAATTAGAAGCAGCAAAGAGACTGAGACGTCTGGAAGCTGAATAAAATGAGAAGCAAAGGCAAGTGAAAACGAAATGTTGACTCTTCGCCAGGGTCATGGAGGTAATAGGGAAGGGAGCAACCATACCCCAGAAGAAATAAAGGTCAGTAAATTTTCTTCCACAATTTACAGAGGGTGGTAATTTTGATAGTTTTATTCATACATTTGAACGGGTTTGTAAACAGTATAATGTTGACCAAGGGCTCTGGGTACAAGTCCTGACCACCTTCCTCAATGGTAAAGCTGTAACTGCTGTTTCTAAATTGTCTGATATTGACTGCTTAAATTATAACATGGCTAACATTGTTTATTAGAGTGTTTTAAGCTAACACCTGAAACTTATAGAAAAAGTTTCATGAGCATAGACTCAAGGCAGATGAAAGTGTGTGTGAATATATCGCTGAGTTAAGCACTTATTTTCATAGATGGATGAGTAGGTGTCAGGTCTCCACTTCTGAAGGGCTGGCAGACCTTTTGGTGAGGGAACAAGCCCTTAAGCACTTTGCCTGAGGACATGAGACTCTGGTTAGCAGACAACAGAATGTAACACCGCTGATGAGTTGGGGAAAAAGGGAGACCTATACCTAGCAAGCAGGGCATCACTGCATAGGAAAGGGATACCCAGTGCTCCACATGGGTATAAGGGAACCCATGGTTAGCAGCCTAAACCGCCCCAACAGAGTCCGCCAGTAGCAGGGGAAGCCACTAGTTCAGGTACACGGCCAGGAGCAAAGGTTAAATGTTTTAAATGTAACCAGTGGGCCATGTAGCATATAAATGTCCACAGAGGTAAGGTGGAGAACAAAAGATGGGAGAGCTAGTAAGTGGGAATGACAGTATGTCAGTGGTAAGTTGTATGCAGACAACAAGGGTACCAAGCTACGACAAGAGGTTATGTCCAATCTTAGTAGATGGGAAACAGGCCACTGCTAAAAGAGACACAGCCTCTGACCTAACCATTGTGAAGCATGCAATGGTTAAAGAGAAGCACTACTTGCTTGGGCAGTCTACTTCGGTCAGAGCTTTAGGAGGGACCAAATTCCAAATACCTTTGGTTAGGGTTTACCTTGACTGGGAGAGTGGAAAAGGAAGCAAGCAAGTAGGTGTGTTTGAGGATATCACTGCAGATGTCCTAACAGGGAATAATTTTGATAATGCAGTACCTTGTTTGTATGCAGTTACACACAGTCAAGCTTGGAGACAAGCATGTGGGTCTGGTAGCCTGTGGGGGGGGGGGGGCAAGACAGACCTCTCTCTTGCAGCTAGGACTGGTGAGGTGGCTATTTCAGATGCTAAATGCTACCAGCTGCCATCAGTGGTTGTTTTGGGCTTGGGGGCTAGAAGTCAGATGACAAGAAATGATGTCATTCTGCAAGCTAGCCCAACAGTAATACTTGAGATATTAATTTTGACAAGTCTCTTACAGAGAGACAGCATTCTGTATTCTGTCTTTGACCTGACAATAACTAGAAGATCCATTCACCACATCTGCCTTGCTTTGTAGTAAGTTTGTTCTTAGGTTACAGTATAATTCTCTTAGATATAGTCAGGGATATAGCAAAGCTCAGTTTAGATATTTATTTATTTACTGTACTCTGCCCTGCAATGTTGTTTTAAATATTTCCTGTAGTTTTGAACTCTGATGGCATTGTGAATATATACTTAGTAGTGTTTTGTTCTTTTATTATTTATTATTAATATATTTGAAGTTTTCAATGTGGCTGATCTGTGTAGAGATATTTAAATTCTGAGAGTACCTGCATATTTATTTGGTGGCACTGTGTAAGCCACTTCTAATAGCCTTGCTCTTGGTCAAACTACTATTTGGATTAATTGTAATATTGCACAGTAAAATTGGAACCCTTTATTAAGGGCCTTAAAGTAGCTGATAAGGAGTTGGCTGGTGGCAGTGACAACTACCTTATAGTCTGGGCAAAAGGGGGCATAGGTAGTAAACCTGTGCCAGCCTTTCCCAGGTGTGTGTGTGTGTGTGTGTGTATATATGTGTGTGTGTGTGTGTGTGTGTGTGTGTGTGTGTGTGTGTGTGTGTGTGTGTGTGTGAGCGTGCATATATAAACCAAACCTCAAACAGTTGTGTCAGCTACTTGGGCAGGGAAACAAAGCACTGGTTGGACAGAGAGGGTGCTGGAGGTCTTGACTTGGCCACTCAGCTGAGATCTCAACTTTACAGCTGTGCCACTGGGGAGTCTTACTGGCGATCTGGGGAAAAAGGGAGAAACCAGCCCTGGACTGACTGTGGTGTCGGTGTTCTCTTAAGGGAAACTGCACTGGCTTCAGAGAGCTGCATCTGGAAATACTGTGTGTGTACCTGTCATCCTCTCAGTGTACATCCCCCACTGGTGCCAGTAGTTATTACTGAGACTCCTTGATTACTGGTCCAGTGGTGGGTCATCACACAGAGTATAAAAGCTCAAATGGAAAACTATGAGGAGGATGGCAGTGAAGAACCCTTAAGAAACCCATGCCCTGGCAAAGCCAGCTCTAGCGCTGGAATAACATCCAACTTATAATGCTTAGTGAAGATATGAACAGAAGACCAAGCAGCAGCCTCCAGGATGGAGTTGGTTATCCAGTCCCTTGAAAAAGCCAACAGAGGAAGGAACAGCTCTGGTAGAGTGAGCCTTAACTGAAGAGGAAAAACATTTGCCATGAAAATAATACAAAAAACAAATGGCTTTAGAAATCCAGGAATAGTTGGTCTGCTTAGAAACAGCTAAACCCAAAGACCCAGGATGAAAAGAAACAAAAATCCGGTCAGATTTGCTAATAATTGTAGTTTTATCCTAATAATATCTGAGGTGTCTATGCAAGCCTAAGGGGTGAAGAACCTTCTTTTTTCCTTCTCTGCAGTCTGCCAGTGAGACGGCAGAATAGACCGATTAAGGGACAACCCATTCACCAACTTAGGCACAAAAGAAGGTTTCATATGAAGAGACACCATGAACCTGTGTAAAACTAAGAAAGGAGGAATAACCATGAGAGCCTGAAGTTCAGAAACTCTCTTGAACGAAGTAAGAGTCAAAAGAACACTCACACAAGTACAATGTTGTAAGGAAGCTGTAGCAGCAGGCTCAAAAGGAGCCTGAGTAAATCTTTCAAGAACAAAACTGAGGTCCCAGGAGGGTGGAACAGGCTTCCTGGGAGGCCTAATAAAAAGAATGCCTTTAAGAACCTGTTTGACCTCAAATCTAGAGGCCACGGGAGGATTCAAAGACAGACTAGCAGAAATTGCTGATAGGTGAGCTTTCACTGCTGAATATGCAAACCCAGCATGAAGCAGAAACACACAAATAAGTGAAGACTACAGGAAACTCCACAGATAGAGGATCCTGATGGTGAGACTGGCAGTAAACAGAAAAACTCTTCCATTTGGGCAAATATGATTTCCTGGTAGTGGGCTTCCTGGCCTCCTACAGGACTCAAAGCACATACACAGAAAAAAGGTGCCTAAAGAGGATCAAAACCCTACCACCCACAGTGTCAGTTGAAGAGTGGACAGGAGAGGATGGATGAGACTTCTTGTCTCATGTGAGAAGGTCCACCTGGTGAGGTAACTTGTGGTGATTGCCCCTGGCCAAGTAAGAAAGAAGGGGGAACAAATGCTGTCTGGGCCAAAAGGGAGTCACCAACAAGACTTTGGGAGAGTCCTGCCTGATCTTGTGCAACACTCTTGGAAGCAGGGGAAGAGGAGGGATGGCGGACAGAAACATCATCTTCAAAGGAAAGGACAGGGTGTCCATTTTCTAAGCCAAAGAATTTGGGGACCTGAAACAGAAAAGAGGAAGTTGTCTTTTCAGAGGGGGGCAAAAAGATCTACCTGTGGAATACCCCAACGATGGACAATGTCCAGGAATGGTTTTATTTTCAAATACCGAAATACAGAATTTCAGTATCTCGAGACCAGAATTACGAACAACCACAGCAATGAACTTTCAAAATATCAAAAATAACAGACCGCAAGTAAAGACCCAACCCTCCCCAACATAAAACACAAAAACAAAGTCAAAACACTTAACACTACTATATGTTTAAGCAGGGGGTCAAGCCCTCCTGACCCCTCCACACCCCCACTACTTACATATACCAACTCTGAGGTCACACTATCAACTGTTACGCCCTACACTCCCCATTGCACACTGTTATACTTATACCCACGAGAAACACACACACTGCACATGTACAAAAATCACTACTTTCAACATTTACACACACACACTCACCTCACACACACACTCACCTCCCTACCCCAATCTACTACTAAAACTTCTCAACCAATTAGAACAAATTCTACACATAACCCTTACACACTATAAACCTACCTGAATCTCCGAACATATTCTATCCAAACTTCTTACACACTACAAACCTACCCGAATCTTCAAACATAACCAGACATCAGCTGCAATGTTTAAAACCCAGAAACCACTAAACCATAAAGGGACAGCATACCACACAGAACAGACCACACCATAACTACTTCAGATTCGGCAACCTCAGATTTGTTATTATGCAGTTTCGAACAACTGCACTTTCAGTAGTCTCGTCTTGAGATACTGAAATTCGATATATTATTATTTTGAGATTTGAAAGTAGAACCCCAGGAACACATCTCTGTGAAGCATCCATTCGTGAGCTTGTGTGTGGGACTTGCTCAAAGTTTCTGCCACTAGATTGTACTCTGAAAGAATGTAGACAGTCAGAAGAGTAACTTGATACTAGACAGCTAGATCCCAGACCTGAAGAGCTAGTCTGCAAATGAGGTAGGACCTTGTACCTCCTTGCTTGTTGACATACCACATCACTGTGGCATTGTTTGTGAAAACTTAAGGAATCCAGGATGAAAAAGGGTATGAAAAGCCTGAGCTTGAAGCACAGCCCTCATCTGCTTGACGATGTGGTCTGACCTTTGAGAGATGTCAGAGACCCTGAACCTTGAGAGAGCTCCCCACCCTCTGTCTGAGGCATCTGTAAATAGTTCTTATGTCGGGACTGGAGACTGCAAAGGAAGCCCTGGGTTGAGAGACAGTTGATGAATCTATTACTGAAGCTTCAGCCTGAGACAAGAAAGGAAGGGAACTAAGAAGTCCAGAGGGTGACAATGTTGAAGCCACACTGACGAAGTACCAATGAGCTTGGAGAGAGGCAGCACAGGAATGATGGAAACCATAAGCCTGAGGACCCCGAGAAAGTCCCTAGCTAAGACTGAATCCAGTGGAAGAAGATACTGGAAAAAAAGAGAACCAGAGACAGGGCCAGGGGGACAAACAGAGATCCCATAATGGGGATGGTCTGGATCCTGCAATCAAGGAAAACATGATCCTAAGAAGGACTCAAGACTAATTTTTGAAAGTGTATGCTGAACCCCACACTCTGCAGCAGGGAAGTAGTAAACTGGAGATCTTGAAGTACAGCCTCAGGGTACAAAGCTTGAATAAGCAGGTCATCCAAGTAAAGAAAGATCTGAACCCCTCTCATCCTGTAAAAAGCAATGACAGGAACAAGGCATTCGGTGAATATCCTTGGGGCAATAGAGAGGTCAAACGGCAAAGCAAAGAACTGAAAATGCAAGAAAGAAACAGAGAAATGCAAAAATTTCCTGAAAAGGAGATGGATTGGGATATGAAAGTAGGCATCCTTGAGATCCAGAGAAACCAGAAAAGCCTGGGGAAGAAAAGAGGAAATAAAGTTTGAAGGAGGGGGAACCTTGAGAAAGGTCCAGAATTGGCCTCCAGGCACCCTACTGCTTGGGAACCAAAAACTTTCTGGAATAAAAAAAAACACACTTACTGGGCAGGGAGCACAGCCTGAATGGTGCCCTGGGTCAAAAGAGAATGAAGCACCTATGGGAAGAGAGGAAGCTGTTCTCAAGGAGGTTGAAGGGTGCCGAGAAAGAGATTTCCAAACCATGAAATACCCCTGGTGGACAATGGACAGAACCCAAGAATCTGTTGTGATCCTTAACCAGTTTGGAAGGGATAGGGAAAGAGGAAATGACAAGGGAACCTGGCCAAGGGAAAGGTGAAGTAAATTGTCAAATGGAACCTGGATGTCCTGAAATGGAGGTTTCTGAGAAATAGGGGTCTGTGTACTTATGGAGGAGGTACATATCTAGAACCCTTTTTACCCTTGGATGGGGCGAGACAGTGTGTGAACAAAAGCAGATCTGGAAGGGTAATTCCTCTGTAATTTTAGAACAGGAGAAACAAAAATATGCTTCAGCTCCTAAAATGTTTTGCCCTTATCCCGGACAGATTTAAAAAGCTCAGCAGTAGAGTACCAAAAACAATTTTATTATGTAAAGGAGCATCCAATAATTTGGCCATAATGTCATCAGGTAAGGGTTGAAGACAAAGCTAGGTGTAACACCTCTTAACAGAACCAAATGCAGTAACCCTAGAAGAAGCATCAGCTGCACCATAACTGCATTTAATAGAGCGACGGGGAACTTGAGAGATAGAACACAACAAGGAAAGGGTCAAAGCCTTCCCTTCAGAATCAGGAAGGTCAGAAATCACAGAGAAACTTACAAAAGGAGGACTGAAACAGGAGTCCAGTAATTAATAGCTAGAAAAGACAGGGTGGCAGTAGTAGAAACCTTTTTTCCCAGCCTTTCCATGGCCCTGCAATTCTTATCTGAAGGAAGCAACTTGGTAGAGGGCAACAGCTTGGAAGATTTGTCAGAGGAGGCAGACACCACAGAAGGCTCAGCAGAAGGGCATTTATACAGAAATTTACAATCATCATGCACCTTCTAAAATCTGTCAGGTTTCTTTTTCTGTGGGATGTCTGCATGAAAAATCCTGGGAGGGTCGGACCCTCGTCAACACTCAATAAGCATATTAGGGATTTCCTCTTTCACCCCCTCCCCCTAGAGTCCCCCGGATATAATCAGTTGTGCTCCCCCTCAACATCTGGAGAAGACGTTTGAAAAGCCTCTGAGGACAAGCGAGAAGTCTGATCCTTGTCAGCCTCCGATAGGGTCAAGGCAGAGGAATCTGAGGCAAAGATCAGACAGATGATCCTCCAGGCTTTCACTAGCCTCAAGAGACACGTCTGGGGGAGGCTGGACAGCAGCCGTATCAGATCAAAGTTTTTTGGCCTTTTTCTTGGCTGATGGCTATCCCTCTGAACAGGAAGATTCATAGTACCTTGAGCCAACAGCTTAAGACGTTGGTTTTCAAGGCAAACAGACAAGGAGGACAGGTGACTAAGTAGGGTCTTGGGACAAACACTTGGCAGATATAACACTGCATATGGTCATGGGAAGCATGCAGACAGAAGAGGCACTGGTCATGATGGTCTTAATGGGAAGTCTGCCTCCCACACTGACATTTTCCCTTTCTGGATGACATAAAACCAACAACACTAAAAATAACATAGAAAGATGAGGAAAAAGTCTAACAGGGCGCTTATCTGAAAAATAGCTTGGTAACCAGCACAGAAGAAAAGCATTCAGAACGATGTTGAATGATGATGTTCAGACTGGTAGCAAAGAAATTTTGAAGTGTGAGCGCCCGTAAATTACCTTTATGCCCACCGCCTTGCGCTGGGAGCATGTGTGAGACATAAGGCACCTGTAAATACTAAAAGACTTTTTTTTTTTAAAAGAAGAAGTCTGCCTCGTATGTATTGTGGTACCAATGCTTTTTTCGCTTTTGTTTTGAGTCGTGTAGAAAAAAGTTTGGTTACTACTTTGGTATACTGGCCAGGCATCGAGTTATCCTTGGCAGGAGATCCCTTGTGTTACTAATACTGCAACAGTGATATGGAAGGACATCTACTGTACTGTAGAAAACAAGAACATATGGTTGCAAATCAAGCAAACATCAAGTCCCTCTGTATACTATCCAGACAGTCAAGGGGCAAAACAAAGAAGCACATAAAAATACACTGATGCATGTACATTTCATTAAGGTAAACTCAGATACAGACACAGACAAAACAAAGAAATGTTATGCAAAAATACCATCTGTGAAAATTCAAATCATCACGTAAATATGAGAAGTGAAAGTAACTAAAAATAACTCCAGAGTAAACACTCAGCAGTGAGTTATAAATAGAACTTATGTAACACAATTGACTTCTGAAGGTGGGGCTATGCTGTGAATCCAAGGCTCAAAATGTGGAATAGTACACAAGACTCCTCTAAAGACATGCAGGTGTGCCTTTATTTTACGGTTTACCAGGGTAGTGCACTGATCAACTGGACCAACTGCAGGTATAGAGTAGTAGGTATGCAGAACGTCAAAATACTTGACAGGTTTACTTATGTACAAAACAGGATGCAAACACTTAATTTGTTATATGGAGTAAATGAAAGGATGCAAGTTAGAGGAAGCGGATCTTAATGCAACACACTTCTAATAGTGTAAACTTATCTAGGGATGATACCTGTGGTGTCAAAAGTAAATGATAGGGGCAAAGAAATTACAATGGGAAACTAGGCACACAATGCACCAATAAAACTAAGGCAGAAGTATGTTTAACACCTGATGGGATCCAGATATCCTGAATGAGTTTTTTTTTTTTTTAATGGAAAACAGTGCTTGTAGCATGACTGTTTTTTCCCCTAATGGAAAACTGTATTGTAGGGTGTAATGGTAAACGAATCCTTAACACTTTTTGATAGCTGGATAGTCAAAATGGGATTTTAACGGAAAATGGGATAAAAAGGAGATTTTTTTTTTTTTATTGGAAAACTGTTTGGGGGGGAATTAGTGTTTAACCACATCTTTTTATCTGTTCTACTGTGTGCTTTTACTGGAATTAATTGTTTAGCAGCAAGTATTACTGTCACACCGTAGCTGTCCAGGGACCAGTATTCTGGACACTAAGGGACTTGGTACTCCAGTAATACTTTGGCCTGAAGAAATGGTAGTGCAGGATCATTCCTCAGTGGAAGCTGAGGGGTGGAAGATGGATACTTATGTATTAAAGCAACCATGAGCCAACTAAAGCAATCAGGAGCCAGATGTTTCATAATTTGCTTCACATATGCAGGGGCCAGTGCTGCTCGCATATATATTATTTGTAGCTCATTTTAAAGATGTACTTAATTGCAAAATGGTTAAATCAAATAAATAAGAACAGTTTAACGGCGTCTGTCATATGCTGTTTAAGGGGAATTCTCAATGTGGGATGCATACTCACTCCAGGGCTTGGGGGTCTTTTCTTAAGTTAATGCAATACTTTTCAATGGAAGAGGCAGTGCAGGAAGGCGTCCCTTTCTTAAGGTAGTTTTTAGACTGGTCAGAACTTGTCAACTTGAATAGTTTCCTTTTCGTGTTTTTCCAGTATCTATTTAGACTTGTAATACTGGAGTACATTCTAGATGTTTGTTAAATGACTTTTTTAAACCTGACAAAGTGAGAGGTACTTCCATTTTTCTTATGCTGCTGCATAATTTTTAGCATTATGCGACCCCTTCCCAAGTACAATTAAGGGGTGAACTAAAGCCCCCAACTTAAATGACATCCCACAATGCTACTTGGTAGGTAATACTGACATTATTTTACTTTTAACTTGTTCAGGTGAGCTCATTTAGTATGCATATGCTACTAACAATAACAATAGAAAAAAAGTGTTGACGAAATGGTTACGTAACATCAAGCCTAAGCAAAATCGAAGACAGGCAAGAATTATTTTTGGTACTTTGGTAATTTTCTGAACAGAAATCAATAATTTGTGAGGTATGAAACATTTGCCTCCTGGCTGCGTTAATACGCAAGTACCGGAAGATGATTCTCCTGCATACCGCAGCTGCAGAATGCAAGCTGTAATAATACTTTCCTTTCAACTGGCCTGCCAGTGGCTGAAAGGTATCCCAGTAAGTTAATGGCTTAGTTTTCAGGATTTTGTTTAATTTTAAAAAGGAGTCTACTTTGGTTAGTGTCTTAAATTAGATGTGTAGTAGGCAAGTCAAACTAGAGTAGGTAAGCCAAACGTACTTCTATCAGATGACAAAGTTTGTGAGTCACACTGTACGTTTCTTTCCTGATTTTCATTTTTTTTCATACAATACCTAGCCTGTAAACCCAATACTTGGTACTTGTTCACAGTGACAGCTACTGTAAAAGTAAACATATCCACCGAACATGAAAAGCTAGCACGTTCTGCATAAACTAACACCAAGGCTGATTCCATTGCTACAAAACAACGAGGAAAGCGACTCAACTTATTGAATACACTCTTAACTATGGACTTACTAGTTCATTTATTTCTTTGAGAATGAAATAAACATTTTCTTCAAAAGATGCAAAAAAGTTTGTTAAACTTCAAAGTAGGCAGAAGAAGAAAGCACCATTCTCCATACTTAATGAGTTCCACTTGATACAGTCAATTAGTTTTATGACAGATCACATTATTAAATACACAGATCAGCAGCAGTTCTACCCACTGGTTGCACTACAGTGCAGCTACATGAAATGTACGTCTGGAGTGTTCAAAGAAACTGACGCTGGTAAGTTGATTACACCAGTTTAGGGAATACTTCAGCAGAGGACTGAGCCATTTCAAGCCATTACCCAAGAAATGACTACCATCAATGACAGGACAAGCAGGTGCAAATCTGTATACTAATACTTTGGAAACAGTTTCTGAAGGCAGGGACAGTTATAAGGGGGCAAGTGTATCCATCTTCAAAGTAAATATTAATAGTTATTCTTTAACAGTTCTGCCCTTAATAGCATCCTCTCACTAAATGATCTTGTACATATGCCATCTATGTTATTTGTGTGTGAATTTTGGTACTAACAAAATAATTACTTAGGGTCTTTCATCTCTTCCCAACCACTCCATGGAACTTAATTCAACCTATATACCTCAGTCAAATTGTTTCCACTTCTAGCGTATTGCCACAATCTGCAAACATATCTTTCGGATGCTACATTCTATTTTGTTGCTTGCATCCACCTGTATGCTCAAGTCCACACAAGTATGGGTATGTAAATATGTGTGAGTTGTGCGTTCATGTATTATGTGTGTGTAGGTGTGTAAGCCTACAGCAATATTTTATTCAGTAATTTTTTAGCTTGATGTGCATAGACTGTTTTTTCGTGTTAATTCCTATTATGTTAGCCTATCCGCGGTGGAGCAGCGGTAGCGTTGTTGCCTCACAGCAAGAGATTCTCCTGTTCGATTCTTGGCTGGAGTGCGGGGAGTGCCTTCTGTGTGGAGTCTGCATGTCCTCCCTGCGGTTGGGTGGGCGTTCGAAAGACACGCGTAAATGGGCCTTTGTTGAAGGTTGAACGTCGAGCTGGCACCTCGGCGTTCGTGAAAATCTACTGCCAATCAATAGCGGACCGGAGTTCTGCTGTGGCGACCCCTAACCGGGAAAAGCCGAAAGACAGCACAATTCCTATTATGTTAGCCTAATGCATTATTGTACTACTGATATTAACATGTGCTATTTTATGTTTTCCATTTACTTTTTTTAATGTATACTAGTTTAATCTTGGAGCTTTTCTCCCTGGGCCTCTACTGAAAATGGACATGTTTCCAGTTAGACTAGCCCGGTCAACAAATGTAAAATAAAATAAAATAATTAATGTTAGTACTTTATGAAATCTTTGAAAACGCATTTTGGATTATCTAAAGTATAGAACATTCCTTGTAAGGAGGTAAGCGATTTCAAAATAGTGCAGAATTACCAGACTTTAATAGCTGCAGACAGAGCATGGTACTTTAATTACACAAATTAATCCCAGACTGGCACTTACGCCTTGATCTGTGCAGATATCTCCAGTGAAAAAAACAGAGCTGTTTCACAGCAGTAACACTAGAGAATTAATGAGTTTGTTTCCTCACATGGATAACCTTCATGATTAAATGCACAAACAATTATCTGGAATACTAGTGGACAATGCATCCAGCACACAGTTAAAAATGACAACTATGTGGACTTTGTCCAAGAACAGAGGGGGCCTCATGTCATATTGTATGTCTCACATAGCTGTGGCTGACGTTTTGTGAAGGATGACGCAGACTTGGGGGAAGACTGCCAACAGCCTGCACTACAACAATGGTCTTCAAAGCACTACAGAGGGTACGTGAAACATACGTCAGATGTCCTTCCTATCTATATGGTACTGCAGGCAGTACTTTCCAACATTGGGGGGGCAGTTCAGAAGTGGAAATCTTTTTTCCTTATGTTTGTGAAATGTTACATACATAAACTGTTGTAAAAATACTAAATCCTTAAACTTTTCTTTCCTTTTTTACCTGTACCACTTGAGTTTTCAGTAGTTTGAACTTATTCTTGCAGTGTAGGTTTCTTTCCAGAACACTCTACAAATACAACAATTTTAGACAAAAGATCTGTTTCATGCTCAGTGTGTAACTGTAGATTTTTGACTGAAAGTGGAAAAAAAAGTAATACTCCTGCTCAACATTTATTACTTTAGATGGACAATGATGTGGTTCTTTAAAACACATTGCAAATTTGTGTGTGCTGCAGCTTCTTCTGAACAAAAACGTGTAAGCTGCTACCTCAGAAATAATTCATTCTTGTATCAAACATTTTTTCAGCATCTTATGAGAGCCACAGCTGTAATTCTTCAGGAAGTAGTATACACCGTTACAAGTGGATTTGTACAGCATCTATCCAATTCAGATGACCTTGCCAAAATGTGTGCCCCCCAGCACACTCCATGATTAGTGCACTGACACAGTTACAATTTGGAGAAAGGAGAGTAATGCCATAGGTTAGTACTAAGCTAACTGCCCTTGTGGGACATTTTAAGCCTAGTCAATTATCCCATATGAGAATCAAACCCTGTATCTTGTGTCTGTAAGGTAAACACCTTAACCATTATACCAGTCTCAAAATGAGATGTCAGAGTAACTATTAGTACAGGGGATTGTGTGGGGAGATCTTACTATGCAGAAAAACACCACTTCTTATAGTACATTCAGGGCAAAAATACCCTTTCAGAAGAAATTATTTTAGTAAAATACTTTTTGTTGCCCTTGAACTGCATTCAGCTGACCAACAGCTGTTTGGTGCTGTTCTTATGTTCCTAGTACCACCCTCCATGGCTGGAACCACCAAGCTTTTAGAATGTTGGGAAAGGGAATATGCAGAGGAGAGTAAAAAAAATCACATATGTCACCCTGCATACCAGGGCTCTTCAAAGAATCGCACCATAACAGGAATACCTCAGAATCATCTTGAAAACACCCTAAATTAACGCTGTCTGTACTTGGAGAGGTGTCCCTAACACATGCAAACAACAATGAAACAGTCGTCACTAATAAAATTATTTTCCCCATTAAAAATGCATCAATGCTAAAAACAGAACTGTCCGGTATTGGTTGTTTATTTTTTTATTTTAATTTGGAGCCTGAATTAAAATTCAGATTTTATATTTATAATAGCTGTATCAAAAATCTTAATACGTAACTAGAAGAACAGAGCTTTCAGTCGAGCTTGTAATACTATTTTCCTGATCAATCAGAGCACTGACCAGCATCTCTTTAAACTCCATAAGTAAAACAACCTAGTTTTTGTAAGTTGTGCACTCCAGCATTACATCTTTTCTTTATATTGCTACATAATCTGCTGCTGGTTGCCAGAAACTAGGTTTTTTGTCGAATATGTTTATGCTTATTTTTATGCTGAGAATACTTTTTAAAAAAATATGTTGATTTAGCTTCACAGTTATTACTGCTGGTTTGATAAACTCTTATGAAAGCTTTGCCTGGCCACTACCCAAAAGTACCTAGAATTTCAGACCACAGACTACAAAGAAAAAAAAACATCTTAAGTGCCTCTGATGTCATATCCTGTCACTGTGGAAAACAGGTGACAGTGCAGCATGGATCAACAAACTCCAATTCTAAAAACAATATTTATGAAAAGAGACATGGACTTCACAGTTCTAGTCCCAATTCATCTGCTCAGTACTGTTACCGGAGTTCACAGCTCAGGACAGCCTAAAACACTTCTGATCATTCATCCTTAGCCACATTAAATGCACAGAGCAGACTGTAAAAAGGCAGACTTCATTAACTATGAATTGTAATTATGCTGCCCATAATTCAAAGTTAAAATAACTTACACTCCTCCTATACAACAGTAACATGTTATTTAATTTTAATAGATTTTCTTACAACCCAATACTGAGACTGGATGTGCCCACAACAAGGTGTTAAGACACTCACAGTGTATATCACCACACATTCATTGCGTGCACTGCTTACCTACTTGTCACACCACTAACAAATGTCCTGTGAATGTTATGTCACCATACGATGTTTTCTTTGCTCCACACATCTTGGCATAAGTGTCATATTGTCAAATTGCTACTTATATGTACTGCTGTACAAAAGATGCTTTTTTATCAAAACCACTCTACCTCTGTTTTGTTGTACTGGGGATCTCATTTAGTGCATCAAATGCTCTATTTTAATCATCCTACTCTATATGCCCAGGTCATATCTAAAAAGGGTTCTGGGATCAGCTCAGCAACAAAATAAAGAACATAAAAGTAAGAAAAGATACTGGCTACTGAGATAATTTTTTATGTTCCACTGATTTACATGGCTCAGACCTGAAAGAACACTCCTGTCACTTCCTTTCTCCAAGATAAAAGGAACTAGGTTTGACAAAAAAAAAAAAAAAAAAAAAAAACTGAAATGGATGCAAATTACACAAAGGTACCACAATATGTACCAGGTATTCTAAACTATGATTTAGGAAAAGAACAATTTGCAGGACAGTATATGAGAGAAGCAAGACTTAGGTGTGTACTAACAACCAGATGCTCTTTTCCTCAGCCTAAAGTCTAATACACTAAAGATCTCCAACCAAAACCACAAAGAAGGGAAATCTTTCTTGCATTATAAAGAACCACTATGCTCCAAAATCACACTCTAAAAACTCAGTAGCCTACCATCACTAAAGACCAACAGACAATGCCTTATTAACAATGCTCCAAAATCACACTATAAAAAACTCAGTATCCCACCATCACTAAAGACCAACAGACAATGCCTTATTAACAACTATGCTGTGATGACCATGCCCTGGCCCAGCTACCAAGGAGCCTCAATCCTCACCACTAACATCAGGGAGGTTGTCTCATAGAATAGAAAAAAGGATAAATAATACACACAGTAAAGTACAATTTCCTTTAAGTGCACACAGAGATCACAGTCAGTCTGGGTCTGGTTGCTCCCTTGCTCACCAGGTCCCCAATAAGACTCCCCACTGGCACAGCTATAGGGTCCAGGTCTTAGCCTAGCTGGGCAAACTAAAACCTCCAGTACCCTCTCTGTCCAACCAGTGCTTCATGTCTCTGCCTAAGCAGCTGGCACAACACACACACACTGAGATAAGTATTTATATAACTTCACAGACACTCCTGGGAAAGGCTGACACAGATTCTCCAGCTGTGCCCCTTTACACAGACGGTAGTAATTACTGCCACCACCCAACTAATAATATCAGCTACTAAAAGGCGCTTAAAAGGGTGTCCAATCATTACTGAGCAATATTAATAATCCAATGGTAGTATGAATAACAGTCAAGGCTTACTTTAGAGTGGCCTATTACAATAACCTCTATAAATATGCAATGTACTCTAGAGCTCATCTCTACACAAACCAGTCACAGGTAGAAGGTTTTAAAAATATTTAATAATAAATAATTAAAACACAAGACAAAACTACTACACCACAGAGATATCTAGGACTTCAGAGATCACACAGAAACTTAAAATAATACAGTAGGATAGGCTTGATTTCAAAGAAAAATGCCTAATTAATCTTTACTAGCTTTAACTATTCCTACAAGAACTCACAGTGCTAACACTTACATGTGAACATAAGGCAGAGTGCTGATAAGTTGGATATCAAGATCAAAATGCTTAAAAGTCTCTTGTGAGACATAGTATTTAAACATTACTAACAAACATATCTCTAAGGCCCTCCCAAATTACATAATTTTTGACACTTAGGTTTTCCCAGTTTTCATATTGCATCATCTTAACACCTGGTCTCAGATCTCACGCTACAAACTGCATTATTTAGCAATCTAACACCTGCACAGAAACTTACAACAATAGAAGGCATTTCACATGTATATTCTAAAAGAAACCAGAGCAATAAAGCACATTCCACATCTAAATTCTGGTGATAAACTTGAGCCTTAAAACTATGGGCATGAAACCTTCTTCCAGACGCACTGGGGCCGAATTGTAAAACATTAAACCGATTCATAAAATCTTTTCAACTTTACAAGACACATTTGAAATACTTGGCTTGGTTTTCCTTACAGCAGATGGCAATGTTGCAACAATCTTGAAGTTCACATTTTACAGTGTTTTCTTACATTTAAAAACAGAAGCCTGAATTTTACATTTATTTATACAGTTGATAGAATTATATATCAAATTCGATTTGACTAGGCTGGCAGCCTTCACCCATCTCTCTCCAATCATCACATACGCATCCTACAAAGAGTAGCCTAAATCCTTTAACAGCATCAGGAAAAGACTTGTGAACGCTTCTTTTACACAGCAATATTCTTACTCTTTGAACCACCATAGTTATTTGAGTATGCATATACAACCGTAATATGTGAGTATCCACAAACAACCATACTATGTGAGTATGCACACAATTGTACTATGTGAGTATGTACACACAATCATACTATGCGAGTATGCACACAACTGTACTATGTGAGTATGTACACACAATCATACTATGTGAGTATGCGCACACAACAGTACTATGGGAGTATGCACACATAACTGTGAGTTTGCACATACAACCAACAATACTACATATGCACATACAACCGTACTATGTGAGTATGCACACATAACCACACTGAGTATGCACACATAACCATACTATGTCAGCATGCACACATAACCATACTATGTGATTATGCTCACATAACCGTACTATGTGAGTATGCTCACATAACCATGCGAGTATGCACACACAACCATACTATGTGAGTATGCACACATAACCACACTATGCGAGTATGCACACATAACCGTACTGTGTGAGTATGCAGACACAAGCGTACTATGTGAGCACACACACATAACTGTACTATGTGAGTATGCTCACATAACCGTACTATGTGAGTATGCTCACACAGCCATGCGAGTATGCACACACAACCATACTATGTGAGTATGTACACATAACCACACTATGCGAATATGCACACATAACCACACTGTGTGAGTATGCAGACACAAGTGTACTATGTGAGCACGCACACATAACCGTACTATGTGAGTATGCTCACATAATCGTACTATGCGAGTATGCTCACATAACCATGCAAGTATGCACACACAACCATACTATGCGAGTATGCACACACAACCATACTATGCGAGTATGCACACATAACCGTACTGTGTGAGTATGCAGACACAAGCGTACTATGTGAGTATGCCCACATTGCCATACTATGTTTGTTCTAAGAGTCCCTGATGCAGGACATTCATAAAAAGAATGGGAGTATATCAAGCATTGAAAAGCCAGACCCCCAGTGGAGGTGCTCACTTCTGTAATGGGCACCTAAGCTGTCATGCTTAAAAAAGTGTCTATGCAAATCTAAGCAGCAGCTTCATAAATGATCTAGACAAACGTTCTTCATGAAGGTTGGAATGGTAGCTGTTCTAGTACAGCATGCCCTGACTTGCCCAGTCATGGTTTTGTCATACTTGTCACAGCATAAGCTGATACAGTTCACCAGCCACCTGGAAAGAATTTGCTTAGTCACTGGGTGATCCTGTTTATTTGTCTTTGTTTACCAGGAAGGCCCAACTGGGTAATATCCATTTTGAGAGGAGGCTCAGGGAGAAAAACTCCACTTGTTTACTTTGCATTGTACTAAGTTTCAGTTAAACTCAGGAGTAGTTACATTTCTATTTACATTTATACACAAACAGTAATTACATTTACACATTCAAAGATTTTACATAGGTGGGAGTTACTAAAGAAAAAGCCCACCTGAAACTTAGTGGAACGTATAGGCAGCAGTTATGTATAAAAATTCCTTTGTCATTTCAGTGAGAGGTTGAGTGTATTCTGTTTAAGGAGAGTATCATAAAGTGAACGCAAAGTCTCAACCCTGAGATGAGCATGTGCAGGATAAGGATTGGTTAAGATGTTGTTTAAGCAGTGGTTTAAGACTACTGAATTTGTTGGAGAGTTTTTTGTGTGTGGATACTATTCCAGAGTTTAACAACATACTGGGAGTAGAGCGAGTCTCCCGCAATACAATCTGACATATTTGTAAGTAATAAGAATTTGTTAGAGTGGAGGTCCCTTGCCAGACAGTTACTGCTGGACAGTGTTTGCTGTTGTGAAAGAAACCCATAAACAGCCAGTCTGTCAAACTCCTGGGTCCTGCTAACACAATACCACAGTTGTTTATGAACATTCACAAAGGTTAAAATAATCTCTCATATTCTCAAATTTTGGATACGAAAATGTTTAACTGATGGACTGATTAAGAGATAATGCAGACATCTTGTTAGGCATGAGGGAAGGGTTTGCCTTCAGGAAAGTACAGCTGTGTACACTTACCATAAATGTAGATGTTTGAGTGTATTCACTGTCGCAGTCATTACATTTGGGTAATCTGCTGCCAGGTTGCCCTCAGTAGGCCTGAATTCCAAAGTCTTGGGTCCTGCGTCGGTTGCCGTCTTCTCTTCCATGACGTCAGGGGTATAAAACATGCAGCCAACACCATTTTCTTTAGTTTTTCTTGCCCCCGATGTCAGGTGCCCCCAAAAAGGTAGCAATATTTAATATGTATATATATATATTTATATATATATATATATATATATATATATATATATATATATACATATATATATATATATATATATTTATATATATTTATATATATATATATATATATATATACATATATATATATATATATATATATATATATATATATATATATACACATATATATATATATATATATATATATATATATATATATATATATATGTATATATATATATATATATATATATATATATACACATATATATATATATATATATATACACATATATATATATATATATATATATATATATATATATATATATATACATACATATATATATATATATATATACATACATATATATATATATATATATATATACATATATATATATATATATATATATATATATAGATATATATATATATATATATATATATATATATATATATATATATATATATATATATATATATATACACACATATATACATACATACACATGCATCAATATAAACTTTACCTTCATCTACAAGCAAATACACCACATAGGTTGTAGAAGATAGAGAAGGAAAGATAAACTTTAGAATGACAGGGGGATGGCGGGAGGGTAACCTGGACTGCAACAGTGAATACACACGAACATCTACATTTATGATAAGTGTACACAACTGTATTATGTTCTTCGTGTTTCACTGTTGCAGTCATTACATTTGGGTAGAATCCCAAAGCTATGGTTGGGAGGCTGTAGCTAAAGAGCATTAGGTGCGGCTATAAGGCCCTGCAGCACTGCAGTGGCAAAGCCTGCCCTGGACTTAAGAGTAAAGAGGCAAATGGTAATGCCTTGTAAAGGTGTAAACAGAACTCGAAGTAGCAGCCTCTAGAATGTCTCTGGTTGGTACACCCCTGAGAAAGGCTGCTGAAGTAGCTGCAGCTCTGGTAGAATGAGACCTAATGCCCTTGGGCACAGGTTTACCATGGTGTAAGTAGCAGAAACGGATGCAGTGGCTTATCCACTTTGAAATTGTCTGCTTTGAAATAGCCTTTCCTTCTGATCCTGCAGCATATGAAACTAGTAATTGCTCAGTTCTTCAAAAAGCTTTAGTCCTGCTCAAGTAGAATCTTAGCTGTCTGTGTACGTCCAAGGAATGCAGAATTCTCTCCCCTTTGCTCTGCAGATTTGGATAAAAAGTTGGCAGATGAATTGTTTGGTTAAGAGCCACACTGGAAACCACCTTAGGCATAAAAGTAGGATTTGTCCTCAGAGACACCCTGTTGTTGTTGTGACTTTCGGCTTTTCCCGGTTAGGGGTCGCCACAGTGGAACTCCAGTCCGCTAATGATTGGCAGTTGATTTTTACGTACCGAGTTGCCAGCCCTGACGCACAACCTTCAACGAAGGTACACCCATTCACGCATGTCTCCACGCAGAAGATGCTCTAACTGAGAGTCGAACCAGACAGCGTCTTACTGTGAGGCGACAATGCTACCGCAGCACCACCACCACCCTGTATGGGTAAAATATGATAAAAGGCTCTACAGCCATGAGGGCCTGTAGCTGTGAGACCCTTCTTGCTGAAGTAATTGCTAGTAGCAGAGCTGTCTTCCATGATAAGATTTTTATATCAGCGGTAGCAGCTGATTCAAATGGAGGCAGGGTGAGCTTTTCCAACACATAATTGAGGTCCCATGCAGGTAATGGTGATCCTTCTAGGCGGCCTTAACTTTTTGGCTCCTTAAAGATACTGCTTTAGTAAAGGATGAGAAAAGATTGGTGGCTCTGTATTGTAATGAGCTGAAATGGCAGAGGCATGGATTTTGATTGATACGAAGCATCTCAGTTAAGTATTGTAATATCTGAGGAATATCTGGTTCTGCTGTATCAGTTCCTTGTGCTTGATTCCAAGCACAGAATCTCTTCCATTTGTCAGCATAGGATTTTCTAGTACTAGGCCTTCTGGCTTCCAAAATGACATCCATCACAGCTTTACTGCGAGGTGTCATTTGTATGACTACAGGATTAGCCATGCTGCCAGGTTCAGAGTCTGTAGTTGGTTGTGCAGGATCCAATTGTTTTGGTGGGACAGTAGCTGTGGTTTTTGAGGCAAGGCCCAAGCTGGGTATTGAGACAAGTTCCTTAGGATTGGGTACCATTATTGGCAGGGCCAGTCCGGGGCAATTAATATCATCTCTGGCTTCTCTTGTCTGACTTTTAGGAGGACCTTGGGTAGAAGAGGCAGAGGAGGAAAGGCATAAACTGATAGGTTTTTCCAACCGAAGGACAGGGCGTCCACTTTCCATGCTTGTCTGTGATCAGTCCTTGTGCAGAATCTTTTCAGTTGATAATTTTGAGGAGAGGCAGACAGATCTATGTCTGGGGTCCCCCATTTCTCTGTTATCATGCTGAAGACTTGTGGATTTAGTTTCCACTCGTGAGGATCCATAAGCTTTCTGCTTAAATCGTCTGCCAGAGTGTTTTGTTTTCCTGGCAGTAATTGAGCTTGAAGATGTATTTAGGTCAAAGCTGTGTCCCACAGTGCCATGGCTATTCTGCAAAGAGGTATGAGTGTGTGCCCCCTTGCTTGTTTATATACCACATGACTGTGGTGTTGTCTGTCTTTATCAGTAGTTGTCCTGGATGAAGCAAGTCCTTGAAGGCTGTTAGGGCATTTTGAACAGCTAGCATATCTTTCTGGTTGGTATGTAGATGCATAGTTTTGGTGCCCATATGCCCTGAATGCATCTTCCTGCCATGTGGGCCCCCCCACAGGCATAATCTGATGTGTCTGTTGTTAAGGTTTGGCTGGCAGGAGGTAGAGTGAAGGGCCGTTCCATGTTTTGGTGACAGGCCTTTGCCCACCATAGAAACGCCTGTTGCAGGCAGGGAATGAGAGAAATCATTGTTTCCAGACTGTGTGAATGTTGACTCCATAAACTCTTTAGGTACCATTAAAGTTTCCTCATATGCAGTCTTGCATATGGAATTAGTAGGATGCAGGACGCCATGAAGCCCAGAGCCTGCAGAATTTGTCTTGCAGAAGACTGGGTTTTTGTTGCCATCAGTTTGAAGTAAGTAGTTAGTTGCCTTTGTTTGTCTGGTGTGAGGTAAGCCATCTGGGCAGTTGTATTTAAGCTTTTGCACCCAGGAATGTTATCTTTTGAGAGGGTACCAGTTGTGATTTCTTTTCGTTTGTGTACCCTAGGCATGTTAGAAGCCTTTTCACAAACGCCAGGTGTTGTAGAAGAGTGTCCTTGTTCTCTGTTTGAATGAGACAATTGTCCAAGTAAGGATATATTTGAATACTTCTTTGTCTGCAAAATGCAATTACTGGTGCCAGGCACTTTGTAAAAACCCTGGGCACAGTAGATAAGCCAAATGGCAGTGCAGAGAATTGGTAATGCATTAGGCCAGCCTTGAATCTGAGGTATCTTCTGCACGACTGTCTTATTGGGACATGCAGGTATGCCTCTTTTAGGTCTAAAGTCACCAGCCAAGCATTCTGGCCCAGCATGGGCCAAAGCTGCTTCAAAGTGAGCATTCTGAATTTTGGAATGTCCAGGTACGTGTTTAAAATTGATAAATCCAGTATTGGCCGCCAGGCCTTGTCCTTTTTGGGTACCAAGAACAGTCGAGTAAAAACCTTGTCCTTTTTCCTGTTCTGGTACTGTTTGAATGTACCCCATATCCATGAAGGACGTAACCTGTTTCTGTGCCTCTACCCATTGATTTTTTGGCAGATCTGGCCAACCATTTGTCATTGGCAGAGTGTGGAAATGGAATCTGTATCCCTGTGATACGATGTTTAGTACCCACTTGTCCTGAGTTATTAACTGCCAATTTTGAGCAAAAAGTGCTAATTTTCCCCCTATGGGTGCTGCCAAAAGATAAGTGCTTGGTGTAGGCAGAGGGAAGTCATTGGGATTGCTTTCTGTAGGTTCATACTAGGCTATCTGCCCTAGGGCATTTGTAAGCCTAGCCAGAGTGTGTTTGGCTTTCACCACCCATTTTAAATGTTTTACTATGCCCTTTTTCGAGGTTAGTTTACTGTGCCTCTGTTTAGCAGTGACACAGAAGTGATACCCAGGGTAAACCTACGATCTCCCATCCACTCGTCAAGATTTCTTTTGAAGAGATTCAGTGGGGGACTCTGCCTAACTTGGCCTGGGATTTTATTCCAGAGTGAAGGGAGCCTCTGGGTTATGAATCTGTCCCTCCAGCATGTCCTATTTAGTTCAGTGCTGAGGTTCAAGTCCCTCGAGCGCGTAGCTCGATGGGATTTGGATTTTCTGAGGTGCAGCATGTCCATTAATTCCGGGTCAGACATGGCTTTATACGTCAGGCACAGATCGCCTCTAAGCAGGCGGTATGCAACCGAGTAGAGCTGGAGTTTCTTTAACCGGGCAGCATATAGCATCTGTTTGAGCCCTTTGATCCTCTTGGTGATGTACTTTTGGGGTCTTTCCAGTTGCTGCAGGTGTCGGGTAAGGTACATCCCGAAAGGGGCATTGTATTCAATTATGGGCCTGATGAGGGATGAGTAAAGAGGCACAATGAACTCCCTTGATCTAGATGTGAATCCCTTCATGATTAGGTGGGCTATAAAGAAGGTTTTTCTAACCACTTTGGCCATGTGGTTGTCAAATGAGAGTGTGGTTGTCAAATGAGAGATTGCTGTCAACTTGGGTCCCCAGGTCCCTAATTACTTCTTCCGTACTTAATGGATTACCACCTATGTGGTAATTTGTGGGCACTTTGTTTTTGCCAAAGGGGATGACTATACACTTTTTGGCGTTTAGTTTGAGGCCATGGCTCTGGCACCAGTTATCTGTTTCTATGAGACCCTTTTGGAGGATGCTTGTGTCAGCTGGAGAGTAGATTATGGCGCCCAGTTTGCAGTCATCTGTGAACTTGGTCAGCCACCGTCCTCCCGTGTTGGCCTGTACCTCTGAGAAATATATGCCGAACAAGAGAGGTCCCAGGACTGAGCCTTGTAGGACGCCACTTGTAACTGGTTTGGAGTCTGACATGGCTCCAGCAATTCTGACCATGTGGGTTCTGTCCTTGAGCCAGTTTGCAACCCATCTAGTGACATAGGGGTTTATATTTAAGCTGGATAGCTTATCTATGATGCCCGAGTGGGGTATTGTATCGAAGGCTTTTGCGAGGTCCAGGTAGGCTGTGTGGACCACCTTCCCCTTGTCAATGGCCTTGGTGATTGTTTCAAAGAAATCAACCAGGTTTAAGAGGCAGGATCTCAAGCCGAACTGGGTAGGATCCAGTGTCTGTATGTCCCCAATATCTTTATTTATGAGTTCCATGATGATCCTCTCCATAGCTTTGCAGACCAAGCTAGTCAGGCTTATGGGGGCGATAGTTTCCAGGATCCGTTGAGGCACCACCTTTGTGGAGAGGGACCACTGTTGCTGTACGCCATTCTTGGGTACATATCCTGTAGTAAGGCTGAGATTGAACAGTAGCTTTATGTTGGGGTTCAGCTCTTCTTGGAGTTCATGTAGGACACAGCCCGGGACACCGTCTGGTCCCATTGATGCTGTGTTTTCTGCTTTGGAGAGGGCGGCTCTCACCTGAGCATCTGAGATGTCAGGGGGGCAGCACTCTGCTGGGATAGATAATTGCTCTTTTGGGGGGGAGGAGAAGTTTGCGCTGAACCTGTCAGCCAGGATGTTGGCAATGTCTGTGGGTTCAGTGTATTTTTTGTCATTTTGGACTAACTCTGAGCATATCTGGGAGTTTCCACCCAGGTTCCTAACATAACTAAAGAAAGCCTTGTGATTATCTTTAGTGTCTTGTGCAATTTTTTTCTTGAATCTGGCCTTAGATGATTTTATGAGTGCCCATAGTTTTTTGCTAATACTGATCAGAGATGCCTTCCCTTTTAGGGATTTTGTTCTATCATGCAGTAGCTTCCTCCTTCTATTGTATAGTTTGTTTATGGCTGAGGTCCACCAGACGGGACGCCTGCCTTTGGGGAATTGGGTCTTGGTTTTATTTGGGATTGCATGATCCATGCATTCCTGAAGGTGTTCATAGAATGCGTTTATAAAGGATTCTGCAGTCTGGGCGGTATTTTCCACAGGCCCGGGGGCTTTGAAGGATTCCATCTCGGTTTTGAGGAGTGTGAAGTTTGCTTTAGAGAAGTTTTTCACTGTGGTTTTCTGGGCAGGGGGTGGGGTCGGGAATGTAGATATCCAGTGAGATTAATTTATGGTCTGATCTTACCAGTGAAGGATACACTTCTGGTCTGGAGCACAGAGTCCCCAGGTTGGTGATGATCAGGTCCAGTATATGTCTGCGCTTTATCTCCTCCAGATTTGGAGGTGGATGCGCCCCATTGCTTTGACCTGTACGAGTCTTGAGCCTGGTATCTGGAACCCTTAGGGAGTCGGGATTTGCCCCTTTGAGCTCTGTCTGACACAGGAAAGGACCAATTTTTTGTAGGCCAGTGTCTACTGAATCTTGGTGGCTGCACTTGTAAGAAATCTTTAACAGTTTGCATAGACTTAGCTTTGTCTTCCATTTTCTTTAAAACCTCTTCTGCCTTAATACCAAACAGAGAATCATGCTGTAAAGGTGCATCTAGCAATTTAGCTTTAACATGATCAGGCAAATTTTGTTCCTTTAACCAGGCATGCCTCCTAATCACAGATCCAGTAACCGCGGCCCTGCAGGAGGCCTTTAAAGAATGAAAACCACATTGCAAAGTATGCTTTCCAACTTGTTCAGCTGCATGCAATAATTCCTGCAATTCTTTATTTTCTGCACATTCTGAAATCAACATCATTTTCTGTTTCAGCAATCCCATAACATATTGTTGGTACTTAAGCATATGAAATTGACAATTTAAGGCCCTGATTGCCAAAGTTGCAGATGTATAAACCTTTTTCCCCCATCTGTCCAGTGCCCTAGAATCTCTGTCAGAGGGTGTAGGGTTTTTTGCTGTTGAGGCCTTAACTCCTTTTGGACCCTGTGAAATAGTTTCAGGATCAGCAGCAGGGTTTCTAAATAAAAATTTATGCGAGTCGGGGACTCTGTAATATCTGTCAGGCTTACTGGGAGCCGGAGGTAAGGAGTCATGGGTCAAGCTCGACTCCGAAAGCACATCATCCACAATGTCTAAAACAGGGGGAATGGCTAAAGGCTTGTGCTGAGGTCGAAGAAGGAAATCCCTGAACCTCTTTTTTGATTCTGAGTTGCTTTTGCATTTGGTTTTGCAGCTGACGTCGGGTTGATATACAAATATTGAGGTCTGAATACACCCTCAGAAGCCGGTGCCTGCTCAGCGGCTCCGGACCCATCTGAGGGTGATACATTCATCGGTCCAATACCTTGAGTATCTTGTGGCATGCCGGACTCCACATGGGTGTCGGTAGAGGCCTGCGACATGAAGGTAGCGGGTATCAGGGCCTGCAAAAACACCTCACTGAGTACCGGCGAACCGGCTATTGGCATAGGAGAAGCTCTGTCGGTTTTGGATCTCGACTGCCTTTCTCTGTCCTTTTCTTTGCATTTTTTATGTACTCTGGTAGTCAGATTGCTATCCGATGACATTTCTGGGTCATTAAATCTGTTTCAAAAATACTTTGATGCAAAAATATACCGATGCTTAATAGTGTGTTGGTTAAATCTAGCAGAAAACCAACAGCCAGGCACATTGTGATCAGGGCCTAGGCAGGGAATACAGTATAAATGGAAATCCTTATGAGGTATTTGCTTCCCACAAGTAATACAATTATTAACTTTTTCTGACATCGGTAAAAAGCAAGAAAAAAGTTTCCCCAACGGGGTACTTAGCTTTAGTGAAGACTTCGGTTCTGAAACTCAAACTTAAATATTTCAGTAGTCGGCCGACCGGCACTTGCAAAATGCTTCTGCTTCGGGCACCGCGCGGCAAAAACGACTGGGGAAAATGGCATCGGCTGCATGTTTTATACCCCTGACGACCTGACGTCATGGAAGAGAAGGCAGCAACCGACACAGGACCCAAGACTTTGGAATTCAGGCCGAGTGAGGGCAACCTGCCAGCAGATTACCCAACTGTAATGACTGCAACAGCGAAACACGAAGAACATCATCTCACCTTTGTGGAAGACAACACATACTTTCTACTAATAGTTTTCTTGATTATTTCTCCTTATACCCTTCCTCCTACTCCTCTATATTTTCTGTTCTTGCTCTAGTGGCATCCTACCTCAATGTCAATATACACATATAAGAGCTGTGATAATGCACATAGGTTCAGTATCTCCAACTATTGCATGTTATCATGTCTATGACTTACATAAATAATATAACTTCTAAAGTATATGATAAATGTCTTTGCTATTTGTCTGAATACTACAAAGTAATGCTTAAAACGTTTAATTTTTATTGTTCATTGTAAATATATATTTTTATGTGGAGCCTCCAATGAAAAGACAATAAATATATAGCTTATGTGCACATTAGGGGCTGGAGTTCAGAGGTCCTTCTGCTGAGGTAACTGCTACTAGGAAAGTCTTTCAGAATAAGAATTCATTTCAACCAAACTGGGAGGTTCAAAGGGAAACACATTCAATCAGTTTATATAATAACACAGTAGGATATGACTATCTACTCAATTCAAGACAGACAGACCATTTTAAGAAGTAACTGATATGATAGCTGAAACTAATGGATACAATAGGATGCAGGATGGCTGACAGATGCATATTCTTGGAGGAGTGGGGAACATCTTGCTTAAACAGGTCAGGAAAGTACTGTAACATGAGGTACAGGGAAGGAGGTGGTATCTATTTTCTTTTCCTGATACCAAAGTGAATCCCTAGCTCATTTCAGCAAATATAACTTCCCAATGGTTGGTTTTACTTCTCTGACAGATATCTACAAATTATGGTGAAATTAAATGGCAGTGTAGTACCAGTCTGATATTTTATAATGTTCTTGCACACTGGATGAAACAGCTTCCCATCCTGTTGAGTTAAGCCTACAGTGAAGGGAAATTACTACAAAGTCCTCTACTGCCACATAGATAAAAGCTGCAATCCAAACTTTTAGAAGTCAGTCTGAAACTGTAACTTCCAGGACCACTTCCAGTATGACAAACACTGTAGTTAAACATATTGGCCTACATGAATTGGGAACTCATCTGTTGCCTCTACCCCTTGGGCAGTGTATTTAAAAATATAAAGTGTTAATGCAGTAGTTAGCTAGAATGCAAACGGTTCTATCTTCAGATAGCTCCGCTTCTTTATGATGGTCAAAAAGGTTTCTCTTCTGATGTCCATTCATGTGGGAACCATGGCCTCCCTGCTTAGAGTGTCTACTAAGGAGTTTTGCTGGATGGGTATGTAAACTGCTTGAAGCTCTATAATGAGCTTGCAAGTCAAATCCCAGATCATCATAGTTTGTCACACTGTTATAATCTGAGGAGTCCACTTTTGGATGTCCATCAGCTCATTCAAGTTGATATGCTTCTTTTACTGCTCTGTGGACCAGGGGTCTTGTGTTCAAAACTGCTGGAAATGAACTCCACAGACAATCTGATGCCCTTGTTGTCAGCCTTTGGTTCTCCTCTAATGGAATTACGGGCCTTCTTTCCTGATCATTTGAAGCCACAACTGCTTAAATATCTTGATTACTGCAGGGATCAATATTAGGATAAGGTCAACGCTCCGAGTATGCTAATTCCACAGATACAAGTACCACTGAAGCATATTCATACTTGGAACCATTAGGACAGAAAACATAAACAATACTACAATGTGAAGAAGATCCCTGCAGTAGAGTGACTTTGGTTAGAAAAAGACAAAAAGTCCTTCATCAGCTAGAGTTTGTCCTAAAGGAGAAAGACCTATTATCTAGAATGGCCCCAAAGAATGTCTTCTGTTGAGCTAGACTTAAGGCTTAGATTTCAGTTTCAACACAATCATAACTTAGTAACTACTGGTGCATTATCAAAACCTTGTTTTTCATTTTGAGCTTACTTTAAAATAGCTAGTGTCTGAAGTGCAAATTATGCCACAGAATGCAAAACCTCTCAGATTCGGAGGGGTGAGCCACACTCTCCATGGAGACACAGGGCACATAAATCTACGTGTGATAACTGTTCAAGTCTCCAATGACACTGGTGAGGGACGGTCACTTGGAACATAAATCGATACAAACAATATTTCCAGATGCAGTTCTCTGCATCACGCACAATTTAACTTAACAGCACACAGGGAACACACTCAGTCCAGGGCTGGCTTTCCCTCTCTCTCCAGGGCACCAATAAGACTCCCCACTGCCACAGCTACATAGCTGAGTCCTCAGCAGTGTGTCCACACTCTTTGATATTTGATTTGCGTGCGCACACACACACACACACACACACACACACACACACACACACCTGGGAAAGGCTGGCACACAATTACTCCCTCTGCTACCCTTTGCCCAGTCTACAAGGTAGTTACTGCCACCAGATACTCCAATGCCAGCTACTCTAAGGCTCTTACAAGGGTACCCAATTATACTGAGTGAAATTAATACTAATACAAATGGTACGTGTTTGACCAATGCAGTAAGGCTTTCCGGAGCGGCCACAGTATCACCAAATAAATACAAGTACTCTCAAAGGTTACAATATTCTGTAAAAGACCAGACACACTACAAAATGTGAATATATTTAATAAAAAAAGAACATGAAAATACTAAATATCTATTTGCAATAAACACCAGACTTTCAATCACAGAAAATATTAAAATAACACAGATGAACATATTCACACAGATATAGAAAAATTAGAAGTTATGTACTCACCATAACGTTCCATCTGAGTAGGTGTATTCATTTGTCTGCAACCTGTGGGTTATGGATCCGATATCGGATCCGAACCGGCATGGTTTTCCAGCTATGGATCCAAGCTCTCAGCTCCTCCCCTCACCCATAATGCCCTGCTCTACCCTCATGACCTCAGATCGAGTTTGCCAACAGCAACAACACCCTGAAAAGGGTAACAGATAATATGCAGGAAACTGAAAGGCCAGGGGGATAGGAGGGCGGGATGGTTGCAGACAAATGAATACACCTACTCAGATGGAACGCTATGGTGAGTACATAACTTCTAAATCTGAAGTAGGAGATTCATTTGTCTGCAACCTGTGGGACAGAGTCCCCAGCTACCTGAATCTTGGGCGCCATCATGGAAGGATATTCGAGCACCGGAGCCAAAGGATGCTCTACCCTAGATGCAAGATCCAACTTATAGTGGGAGATAAAAGTATGAGATGAAGCCCACGTGGCTGCTGCACAAATATCATCTAGAGGAATCCTAGCCTTGAAGGCTGCCGAGGTAGATACTGACCGGGTTGAATGGGCATGAACACCCTCCGGTGCGGGCCTTCCTGAAGCTTGATAAGCCAATAAGATGCACTGTGAAATCCAGCGGGACAGAGAAACTTTAGAAATTGGCTTGCCCAAATTAAATTTTGCAAAGGAAATAAACAACTGGTCGGATTGCCTATGACCAGCCATCCTGTTTAGATAAAATCTAAGTTGCCTGTGAACATCTAAAGAGTGAAGCTTATATTCACCTTTGTTTTCATATTTAGGGAAGAAAACAGGGAGGTTAATGGACTGATTGATGTTTGCTTCAGAAGCTTTAGGAAGAAAGGACGGGTTGGTCCTGAGGTAGACACGGTCCGGATGAAATACCAAGTAAGGAGGTTTAGCTGATAATGCTTGAAGCTCTGAAACTCTCTTGGCGATGTAATGGCTACCAAAAGGCTGTCTTGTAAGACAAAACTTGAGATCCACCGTAGCCACTGGTTCGAAGGGGCGGTCAAGGCCTGGAGAACCAAAGAGAGGTCCCAAGGAGGAACCGCTTGTTTTACAGGGGCCTGAGAAGAAAAGTACCTTTAAGGAAAATTTTACACAATTTGGCTGACATAAGAGGATTAGAGTCATGGCCAATGTGATAATGAGAAATTGCCACCAGTTGTACTTTGACTGTGGAACTGCTGGCACCATCGTTAAAAGAGTGGTTAGAAAGTCAAGCACCAAGGGAGAGGTACCGTGAAGGGATTCAGGCCTTGCCGCTCCGCCCACAAAGAAAACCGCTTCCACTTGCTGCGGTAGACCTTCCTAGTGGACGGTTTATGAGCTGCCACCAGAATTGCCTTAACAGGTGACGAAATACCGGGAGTCCTGATCAAGAGTGGAACTGGAGCAGCCAAGCGGTCAGCTTCAGGTTGTCCAGATTCGGAGGAGGTATGCAGGATGGATGGGATATCAGATCCGAATGGGATCTAGAATCCAAGGAGGATTCACCGAGTGAGACCTTAGGAAGGGGAACCAGATCTGTCGAGGCCAAACGGAGCAATGAGAATCATTCTGCAACCCACCCGAGAGGCTTTCTGAAGAACTTGGAGCATCAGAGGCAAGGGTGGATAAGCATACAGAAGACCGGGTGGCCAAGCATGCACCAGAGCGTCTCTTGGGGAACCTCCGGAGGAGGTATCAGAGCGAAAAACTGTCGCACTTGGTGTTTGAGAGAGAGGCAAAAGATCGCATGAAGGAGTTCCCCACCGTGCGAATATGCTCCGCTACTTGACAATTGAGAGACCACTGTAAGGGGTCAGAATGGTGCGACTGAGCTTGTCCGCTAGGATGTTGGACCGACCGGAATGTGCGTTGCTATTAGAAAGCGGTTGGTGGAGATTGCCCATTCCCAAACTCTCATGGCTTCTCGACAAAGAGGGTAAGACCTTGTTCCCCCTTGCTTGTTGATGTAGCAGACCACAGACATGTTGTCCGATTGAATCGCAATTGTTCCCAAGGGAAGAAAGTCCTGAAGTGCTAGCAACGCTAAGAGCACTGCTCTCATCTCTAGAACGTTGATATGCAGTAAGGTCTCTGAATCGTTCCACGTGCCTTGGACGGTCCGCCCATAAAATGCCCCCCACCCGAGGCGGAGGCGTCCGTGGTCACCGTGGCGAGGGGAGAAGCACAAAATGGGCGGCCCTCGTGAAGAACTGGGGAGTGAAGCCACCACAAGAGGGACCGCTTGCAAGCCTTGCTGATCGCAATGGGATGATGCATAGGGAGAGCAAGGTAAGACCACTGTACTAAGAGAGTCCACTGTAGGATGCGCATATTGAGCCTGGCAAGAGGGAGAAGTGCTATAGCAGAAGCCATGGACCCTAGAGCCCTCAGGACCAACTCCGCCGGAACAGAACTTGAGTGGAGAATGGCCCGCACCTGGAGCTGCAGATTTTGAACTCTGTCCGCAGTGAGGAAGGCTCGTAAACTCCTTGTGTCTAGCCTGGCCCCTATAAAATCTAAGAGCTGTGTGGGCGCCAGGTTGGATTTCTTTGTATTTATTGTAATGCCCAGAAAGGGAGCAAGATGGAGAAAGGAGTCTCGCGCCAATAATAGTAGATGCCTTGTTGGGGCGGTAAGAAGCCAGTCGTCCAGGTAGGAAAAGACATGCACCCCCTGAAGCCTCAGGTGGGCCGCTACCACTGCTAATACTTTGGTGAACACCCTGGGGGCTGTGGTGAGACCAAAGGCAAGGACCCGAACTGGTAGTGACTGGCTCCCAGCCGAAGCGGAGGAACCTCCTGGAGCCTGTCCATCAGGATGTGGTAGTACGCGTCTTTGAGGTCTATCGAGCACATCCAGTGATTTTCTCCCAGAAGGGGGAGAATAGATTGCAGAGTGACCATTCGGAATTTTTCTTTGGGGACTGCCAGATTCAAGAGAGAAAGGTCTAGAATTGGTCTCAGTTCCCCCGTCTTCTTTGGCACTAAAAAGAACCTGGAGTAGAACCCTGATCCGATCTGGTCTGGGGACGGGCTGGATGGCTCTTTTCTTTAGCAGATGGCCAATTTCTGCCAAAGCGGCCTCCCGTTGACCGGATGGAACGTCTGGGAGGGACTTCAACTTTGGAAGGTGAAGAAAAGGGATGCGATATCCTCTGGATATGATTTGGAGAACCCAGCGGTCTGATGTTATGGACTCCCATGCCGCTAGGTGCCCCGAAAAACGTCCCCCGACTGCCTCCAGAGTGGAGCAGCCGGGCAACCCCTCAGGGCTGCTGCGCGGGCCGTTCAGAGAAGGTTCCCTGGACCCGAAGTTTCTGGGAGCCCCTCTGCCTCTAGGGCGGCGACCGCCCTGTCCTCCTCTGGCACGGAAGGACTGGATGACCGGAGCAGTCTGGGACTGCTGCGACTTCGGGAACCACATCTTCTTCTGCCCCTGTTGGTTCCTAGAGTAGGGCCTCTGGGGTGCAGAGAAGCGGATTCGACGGCAGACAGCGTCTTCCGTCCTTCTCGCTCTGGGTCAACATTTCGCGAACGGTTTTGCCAAAGAGAGCAGAACCATCAAAGGGGCGCAAATGACGCTTTGAAGGGCTCAGAAAAATCGCAGTGACGGAGCCAGGCCTGACGTCTAGTGACTAGGCCTGCCCCTGCGGCTCTAGCGGCGCCTTCCGTAGCGTGGGAGAGTAGCCGCATAGAGGTATTAGTTACTGACCTAAGAGTGGCCATGCGGGTGGAGTGCAGCACCTTGTCCTCCTCCGACATGGACTCTGGGGGAGATGCAGCGTATTCTTTAATGAGATCTCGCTGCATCCTAATGACGTGTGCCAAGTAGTTCAGCGCCTTACCGAGAAGGTCGCTGAACTAAACATCCGCTTCCCAAGCGGTCCATCATCCGAGACTCCTTGCTCGGGATGGACTGAGGGACTCTCCTGAGCAAGTTCCCTCTTGGTGGCCGCCCAACATGGCATCTACCGGAGGCCCCTTACTCCAATGGGCACGGGTCGGACGGTGGGCTAAGGATCCTATCGGGCCTCTTAGGAATTGGCTCCACGGTGTCCGGTTCCTTCCACGCCCTGGTGGTAATGAGGTCCACCAGGGGTCGGCAGGAGGGGACACCCAAGAGGTAGACGGGCCCGCTTCAAATGCCTCCAAGAACACGGACTCGTCCGAGGAAGACTTGGGGCAGACCACCCCCTTATACGGAGCATTTCCATGATGTCTCCAAAGCCCCAGATGTCAGAAGACCCAAAAGACAAGTCCTGCTTCGGCAAAAGACTGAGGAAATGGCGTCGGGTCATGGCGTGATACCCTGGCGTGCGGCGTCAGTCTAAAGCGCCATGACCCGACGTCAACCTACTCTGGTATTAAGACGACTGACGCGCGGACTATACCCAATTGTCAGGACTGCAGCAAGGGAAGACGAAGAACATTGAGACATCCTCGGGGGGTGACCGTGGGGAGCCTTCCCCTTCCTCCAAGTCCGTGTCTTCCGTGAGAGACTCGGGGGAGTCAATGTGCCTCCTTTTGCACGTATGCTTGCGAGGGACATCCTCTGGGGGGCTGTCAGAGGACTCCTCGCAAGCCGCAACCTGTTCCAATGGAGCAACTTGGGGCACAGAAGCGGGCTGTCCCAAGGGCCGGATGGTGGAAGCCTGACCCAGTGCAAAGGGAGCGCGGGATGGAGCCGAAACAAGTGCCGGGGGTCCGGAGACCCTCAACAGGGTCCTCTCCACTACATCAAATGCCGAAGGGGAGCCGACCTGGACCAAAGGATCCGACAATCGGCTCCCCCTCGGATCCGAAGAGTGGATCGGAGCCGGCGCGGCACTCGGATCCGGCGACAGTGCGCTCCGACACAGACGGCGCCAAGGGGCACTGATCCCCGGATCTGAGGCTCGGATCCAGGCTCGAGGTCGGATCCGATGCACTCGAGGGCAGGGTCGGATCCGGTACCAAGTACTATCGGCGCCGACCCACCCCGCCCGGCTGCTCGGCTCCAGTTGCTCCGAGCCCGGTGGCGGGTCGGAGAAGGAGCAATCGGTTTGAAAAGGGTGTTGAGCTCCCCAGAGGGGAGGCAAGAGCACTCCCATCTGCATCTGGGCCTGGATGAACCTTCTCATCATCCGTCCAGATCAGCATCCGAAGGCTGTACGTGGATCTCGACGAGGCTACCGAGGTAGGCCTGGAGTGCCTCCTCGATAGCCTCGACGGAGATCGGGTCTCCTCCTCCTCAGGTCCCGTGAAAACACACAGGAGACCGGAGCCGAAGGCGGAGACCGAGCCGACAACGGAGCCGGGAGAAGCCCTTGGCTGGCGGGGCGAAACAGAGGTCTCGGCCTGCCGCTTATGGTGCTTCTCCTCCGGTCCTTTTCTTAGCATCCCTCTCCTCCGAACCAGAAACGGGAGGTTGAGTCCCAGGAGGAGGAGGGGTGCCGCAGAAGGAATAACCGAGGCACGGTTACTCGAAGGAGCGGAGGTCGGAGCCGAGTCCGGCGGTAAAAGGCCCGCCAAAACAAGCTTGGACCTCCGCTCCTTCAATGCCCTGGGGTTGAACCCTGCACAAATGGAACATCCAGATGTGAGGTGTTCAACCCCAGGCATCTAACACGAGTGTGGCCATCAGCTGGGGAAAGCTTATGGCCACACTCGAGCATTTAGAAAATATAGACTTGGGCTGGTCTGCCATCCTAGTCTAAAGAAAAAAAGGTAGTTACCAAACTAAAGTAACTATACCAGTAATAAACACACAGGCCCAACACACACACTCTACGCCAACAGCGAGGGGAGGGAAAAAACTTTTAGATTACCTCTAAAAAGTAAAAAATATCAAAGGGGAACCTACACTTTCACTCAAAAAATCAATACAAACTTCAAAATTCTAATATTTAACAATAAACTACCACTTAGCTTGAGAGCTTGAGAAACAAATCCAGTCACCATGCGCGGCAAACGAGATCTGAGGTCATGAGGGTAGAGCAGGGCATTATGGGTGAGGGGAGGAGCTGAGAGCTTGGATCCATAGCTGGAAAACCATGCCGGTTCGGATCCGATATCGGATCCATAACCCACAGGTTGCAGACAAATGAATCTCCTACTTCAGATCAGTACCTAACTAATCTCACTATTTTCCTGACTGATCTAAAGAATTACTATTCCCTGGTTACTTACTAAAGCAAAGCAAGATGAAGTGGGTGAGAGATCCTTCTATGTCAGGTTCCAAAAAACAGACTGCTCTGAGACTTCTGTCTCATCTAGTATTAAAACATCATTTCAGTCCAGGATTACAGAATGACATCACACACATATGGTCATCTGACTTCTGGTTCCCATAATACCCCCCCCCTCCTTTACCAGAGATGTAACCAGAATCTCGCACATATGTATTACCATTCACACATTCAGAACTTTGCTAAGATGTGTTATGGTATCTGGAAACCATAAAACCATTTCAACACTTCCACCCTTCCAAGGTAGCAATTAGTTCACTGCTAAAGACAACACAGCTTTCCTAGTACAGACTTTTGTTCTCTGGCTGAATTGAGACCTGTAAGATACAATCTTTATGGCTTATACCAAGTGATTTAATTTGAAACTATTTTTCAAAGTTAGCTGAACTAAGATTAACCTCTTCTCTTCTAGTATCCTCTGTTACAATGTATTCATTTCAATAGTTACAATACAGTCTGACATACAGGTATATTTCTTTTCTGTCCAGCAGGACACACTGTTGGCACATTTTTAACACAAGCAGTTTTGCAAATACATTTTTCAACACAAGTACCTGTACAAATCAGTCTGATATGCAAAGTACATATAATTCTTTACAAAACTCCAGCTAGCTATGCTGACATGTATTACACACCCACTGCCCTACTTCTCCTGGCATAGCTGGCAATACCTCAAATAGCCACATCTCACCCCATTTAGAAGAGTCAAGTTTCTTGAGTGACCCTGAAGAAATGCAGTTTCAGCAGAATAAGCCTGTCTGGGAATACATTAAACCATACCCTGTCTTGAGAACCCATCTGCATTGACCTTGCTGACTCCACTACAGTGCTGCACTGTCATGTCGTACATCTGCAATGCTAGGCTCCACCTTAGTAACCTGATAATTTGCTGGCTTGCTCAATGTAGCTATAACCTCACCAGGGCCTCCCTATCATGGTAAGGCTTCATCATTTTAACATGGTACAATTTGTACCATTGCCTCCTGCCTAGCAGTTCTACCAAGTAGTTAACTTCACTGACCTTCCTTACCACTTTGAAGGGTCCTTCCTGCTGTCTGCAGCTTACTGTGTCCAACAGGAATGAGAACCATAACCTGCTGCCACAAAGCATACTCTTGGGCTTAAGCATTTCTGTCATACCAGACCTTTTTCCTGCTGTTGGACTCCTGCCAGGTTCTCCTGGGCCAAGCCTATGAGCTCCCTAAGCCTTGCACTGAGGATTAGGACATATGCCACGACATACTCCTTGTGGGATTCACATTCACCCTCCCACTCATCACAAAATATAATCTAAAAGCCCCCCTCACCCTATACCCATACAACAACAACTCAAGGAGTGAAAAAACTGTGGATTCTGGGGGTACCTTTCTGTATGCAAACAGCAGATGGGGCAAATATTTGTCCTACTCTCAAACTGGTCTGCAAATGGCCAAAGCATGGTCTTTAGTGTGGAGTTTAACCTCTTCAATAGATTAGTCTGGGGGTGGCAGGTCTGGTTTTAGGTGCTTCACCCCACAGTGCTCCCACAGACAAGCTAGCAGGTCTGACATGAAATTGCCATCTCTGTCAGTCAGTATTCCTCTTGGGAAATATAACCTGCTGAAAACCTCTAACAAAGCATTTCTCACCCTCTCTGCCTCAATGGAGGACAGAGCCACTGCCTCAGGGTATCTAGTAACATAACCTATCATCAGGATATACTTCTTCCCTGTGGAACTTGGGGTACCCAGAGGCTGCACAATATCCATAGCTACCCTCTGAAATGGTTCCTCAATCACAAGCAAAGGCATCCAAGGAGCTTTGGCCTTGTCTCTTACCTTGCCTACTTTTTGGCACTGCTCACAGTTCTTGAAATACCCTGTTAAATCCCTAGCAATCCCAGGCCAATAAAAGCTCTGCATGACACGTCTTTTAGTATGCTTTATGCCCATATGACCTACAAAAGGAATGTCATGGGCTATGGCTAGAAGTGCCAGACAGTACGCTCTAGGCACTACCAACTGCTGTATTACTTCACCTTCTAGCCCTCCCCTCAGGAGTCAACTCTCTCTACAGTAATCCTTTGTCCCAGTATACAAACTCCACTTTTCCTTGATAATCTGGTGCCTCCCTACTTACCTCCCTCAAGCCTCTTAGTGTAGGGTCCAACAGCTGAGCCTATCTCAACTCTATCTTTGTGACCCTTCCCAACTCCACTTCTACAGGAAATCTGGTATCCTCTCTGACAGGGGTGCCTCACTGTCAAGCCTGGGTACTACCACTCACCGTTGTCCTTGCAATCACTCTGTCCAAAGAACATCAGTACCTACCAGCAGCTGTGGCTTACCTTCAGGCTCACTGCTACAGTGTAGCTCCCTCCCTGAAACAGCCACCTCACCAGTCATGGCTTCAGGTGTGGGGTCTGTCTGGGTCTCCCACAGTTTACCAGCCCCACATGCCTCTTTCCAAGCCTGACTGCATGTAACTGCATGCACACAAGGTACTGCATTATCAAAATCATTCCTTATAAGAACATCTGCAGGAATATCCTCTAACACACCTACTTGTTTCCTTTTCCACCCTTACAATCAAGGTGAGCCCTGATCAAACACATCTGGAATGGAGTCCCTCCTAAAGATATGACAGGTGTGGACTGCCCGAGCTAGTACTACTTTGGCCACTGCAGGCTTTATAATGGTTATATCAGAGGCTGTGTCTCTTTTAGCAGTGGCCTGTTCTCCAGCCACTTAGTTCGGATATAAACTCTGGCGATAGTTGGTACCCCTGTTGTCTCCAAACAACTTAACACTGGCATACTGTTATTCCCACTTACTGGCACTTACTGGTCCCCCACCTTTGGTTCTCCATATTGTCTACATGGACATCTATCTGTATGCTACATGGCCCCACTGGTTACATTTAAAACATCTAATTTTGATCCTGGCTGTGTACCTGAACTAGTGGCTTCCCGTTACTGGTGGACTCTGTTGGGGTGGTTTAGAATGCCCACCATGGGTTCCCTTATATCCATGTGCACCACTGGGTATCCCCTTCTTGTGCAGTGATGTCCTGCTTGCTAGGTAGAGATCCCCCCTTTTCCCCAGCTCATCTGCAGAGTTACACTCCCAATCTTCCAACCAGATTCTCATGTCCTCAGGCAAAGTGCTAAGGGATTGTTCCCTCACCAAAAGGTCTGCCAATCTTTCAAAAGTGGTGACTTGACACCTACTTGCCCACCTATGAAAATAAGTGTTTAGCTCAGCAATATAATCACATACACTTTCATCTGCATTGCGTCTATGCTCAGGAAACTTTTTTCTGTAAACTTCAGGTGTTAAAGCATCCTAATAAACATTGTTTGACTTCTTTTATAATTTAAACAATCAGTATCAGACAATTTAGAAACAGCAGTTGTAGATTTACGATGAAGTAAGGGGGTCAGGAACCGTACCCAGAGCCCTTGGTCAACATTATACTGTTTACATGCTCTTTCAAATATATGAATAAATGTATCAAAATTATCACCCGCTGTAAAATGTGGAAGAAATGTACTGACCTTATTGCTTCTGCGGTTCGGTTATTCCCTTCTCCATTACCTCCATGATCCTAACGAAGAGTCAGCATCTCCCTCTCATGTTGACACTGCTTCTCATTTCCTTCTGCCTCCAAATCCCACAGTTTCTCTGCTGATTATAATTCCAAACATTTGACCTCCAGATCAAGTCTCTTCAACTTCAGATGGATTTTTAAATCCTCTGAGGAAAAGGTGAACTGTCTTGTTTCTCAGGGTTGCACATCCCCATCGACAGACTGGTTTTCCTCCTAATTGCTGGTCTGGGCAATAGCTGTAACTAAACCTGAAATCATTTCCTCTTTAGTCAGGTTGGCATGTGCCAGTCTTTTGGCTTCGCACACCTTGGCCAAGTGTTTTTTTTTGTCAACTTGCCATAATCCTCTGCTGACATATTTGCCTGTTTTCCCTGACTAAACTAACAAAAAATAAATAAATAAAACTGCTGTGAAAATGAAACCCTGTATGTTTACCTTGTGGGTGCTGATAGTACATACATCTTCAGTGACGACTGCCTATGGGCCACAGGCTAAAGAAGTTCCATTAATATCCCACCACTGCTCACCAATATGTGAGCCCCCGCCAGTAATCAAGGAGCCCGAATCCTCACCACTGACACCGGTGAAGGATGTTCACTTGGAACAAAAATAAATACAGTATCTCCAGATGCAGCACTCTGCATTATGTGCAGTTTCCCTTAAGAGTACACAAGGAATACACTCAGTCTGGTGACTGGGTTTCCCTCTCCCTCTTTCTTCCTCCAGGCCCCCAAATAAGACTTTTCACTAGCACAGCTGTACAGTTAAATCCTCAGCCGAGTGCTCATGCCAAGTCCTCCACTAATGTCTCTGTGAAATCAGTATCCTGTGCCCCTGCTCCAAGCAGATGACACACACACACACACACACACACACACACACACACACACACACACACACACACACACACACACACACACACACACACACACACACACACTATTTGTGCGCGCGCGCACACACAAACACACACCCCTGGGAAAGTGGGAAAGGCTGGCACAGACTTACTTACTCTACTACCATTTGTCTAGACTATAAGGTAGTTACTGCCACCAGATGCTCCAAAGCCAGCTACTCTAAGGCTCTTACAAGGGTACCCAATTTTATGGAGTGAAATTAATACTAATACAAATGGTAGAGTTCGATCAATTCAGTAAGGCTTTCAGGAGTGGCCACAGTGACACCAAATAAATAGAAGTACTCCCAAAGGTTAAAATATTCTCTAAAGGATCAACCACAATGAAAGGTTTAAATATATTTAATAATAAAATAATATGCAAAACTAACTATTCATTTACAATAAACACCAGAGTTTCAGTCACAGGAAATATTATAACAACACAGGTGAATAGATTTACACAGCTACAGAAAAACAGTACTTAACTAATCTCACTATATTTTCTTGACTGATCTAGATAATTACTATTTCCTGGTTACTTAATAAAGCAAGGCAAGATGAAGAGGGTGAGAGATCCTTCTATGTCACATTCCAAAAAACGGAATGCTCTGTGACTTCTGTCTCATCTTGTATTGAAACATCATTTCAGTCCTGGATTACAGAATGATATTACATACATCTGGTCATCTGACTTCTGGTTCCCATACTACCCCCCTTTACTAGAAATTGAACCAAAATCTCGCACATATGTGTTACCATACACATAGATAGCGCTTTGCAAAGATGTGTTATAGCATCTGGAAGCCATAAAACCATTTCAACACTTCCACCTTTCCAGGGTAGCAATTAGTTCACTGCTAAAGACAATACAGAAGGCTTCCTAGTACAGACTTTTTGTCTCTGGCTGCATTAAGACATGGGAGATGCAATCTTTATGGTTTATATCAAGTCATTTAATTTCAAACTATTTTTGAAAGTTAGCTGGAATGAGATTATCTCTTCTCTTCCAGTATCCTCTATTACAATGTATTCATCTACCTTACAGATATAGTTCTTTACTGTCCAGCAGGACACACTGTTGGTACATTTTTAACACAAGCAGCTTTACAAATACATTTTACAACACAAGCACCTATACAAATCACCGATATACAAATGACATATAATTCTTTACAAAACTCCAGCTAGCTATGCTGGCATATGTTATACATCAACTGCCTTGCTTCTCCTGGCATAGCTGGCAACACCGCACATCGTCAGCTGCAGGGATCAATGTTAGGATAAGGTCAAAGATCTGAGCATGCTAATTCCACAGATTCAAGTACCACTGAAGCATATTCATACTTGGAACACTTAGGATAGAAAACATAAATAACCCTATAATGTAAAGAAGATCCCTGCAGTAGAATGACATTGGTTAAAAAAAGGACAAAAAGTTCTTCATCAGCTGGACTTTGCCCTAAAGCAGAAAGACCCTGCAATTCTATTATCTAGAATGGCCCCAAAGAATGTATTCTGTTGAGCAAGACTTAACTCTTAGCCTCCAGTGCCAACATAGTCAAACTATAGTAACTACTGGTGCATTATCAAAAACTTGTTTTTCATTTTGAGCTTACTTTAAAACAGCTACTGTATGAAGTGTAAATTAAGCTACAGAATACAAAACCTCTCAGATCAGGAGGGGTGACATTCTTCATGGCCTTAAGGCACAGAAATCTTGGTGTGTTAACTGGTCAGGTCTCTAAAGCTTTGTTTTAATAGGCTCATAGATGTGTACTAGTCTAATGGCCCTGGAGCCTTTAGACGCCTAGCTCAAAAAACAATTGCCCAGGCACTGTGCCACCCGATGTTAGTTCACAGTGCCCCTATCCAGTAGGGCAACTGGAATGATCCCTGGGGTGAACTTTCTGTTACCCACCCACTCGTCAAGATTTCTCTTGAAGAGGGCTAGCGAGGTGCTCTGATTGACATGAATGGGAAGCTTATTCCACAGTATGGGCAGTCTTTGGGAGATGAACCTGTCCCTTCAGGGTGTTCTGTTAATTGTGGTAATGAGGTTGTCTCTGGAGCATGTGGTGTGGGGGAATTGGGATTTCTTTAGGCGTAGCATTTCAAGTATGGCTGGGTCAGACATAGCTTTGTAAGTCAAGCAGAGATCTCAGTCTGTTATCATCTACTTAGAGGTGAACAGCTGAAGTTTTGTGAGTCTGTCCATTTAGGACATGTGTTTAAGGTCTAGGATCCTTTTTGTGAGGTACTTTTGTGGACCCTCCAGCTGTTGTAGGTGTCTGGTCAGGTACATGTCAAATGGGGCATTATATTTGATGATTGGGCTAATGAGGGATCAGTAAACCGGGATGATAACCTCTTTCTTCCTGGATGCAAATTTTTTGGTTATAAGATGTGCCACTTAGGACTTTCTGACCACAGTGGCAATGTGGTGGTCGAAGGTGAGGTGACTGTCAACCTGGGTGCTCAGATCTTTTATGGCCCCTTCAGTGTTCAGTGGGCTCCCATCAATGTGGTAATTCGTGGGAAATGAGTTTTTTCCAGAGGGGATGATAACACATTTTTTGGTGTTAAGCTTCAGGCCATGGTTCCGACACCAGTCATTGGTCTCAGAGAGGCCCTTTTGTAGGATGTCTGCATCACTTGGGGAGTTGATAATGACTCCTAGCTTACAGTCATCAGCGAACTTGGTCAGCCAGAGTTCTTCTGTGTTGGCCTGGACTTCTGAGAAGTACATGCCAAACAGGAGAGGGTCCAGGATCGAGCCCTGTGGGACTCCACTCGTGATTGGTCGACAATCTGACTTGGAATCCACAACTTTCACTCTGTGGGTCCTGTCTGTGAGCCAATTTGCAAACCACCTAGTGATGTAAGGATTGATGCCTAGTTTGGTGAGTTTATCAATGATACCTGAGTGGGGAATGGTATCAAAGGCCTTGGCCAGGTCGAGGTAGGCTGTATGCACTGTCTTACCCTCATCCACAGCCTTGGTGACGGCCTCTAAAAAGTCAACCATGTTCAGCAGGCAGGATCTCCCCTTGACAAAGCCAAACTGTGTGGGGTCATGAGTTTGGAGTTTGCCTATATCTTTGTTAAGCAGGTCCATGATGATGCATTCCATAGCTTTGCATACCAGACTTGTCAGGCTAATGGGACAATAGTTCCCAAGGTCTGTAGTTGCTCTCCCTTTATGGAGTGGGACGACTGTAGCAATGTGCCATTTGTTAAGGACATAGCCTGAGGTAAGGCTGCGATTGAATAGGGCACACAGATGTGGTGCCAGTTCATTTTGAAGCTCATGTAGGAAGCAGCCAGGGATATTATCAGGTCCCCTTGGATGCAATATTCTTGGCTTTGGACAATACAGCTTTTACCTGTGCCGCAGAAATGGTGGGTACCAGGTTTCTTCTGGTATTGTGATAGGTCCCTTAGGAGGGGGTGAAGTTGGCACTGAATCTGTCAGCCAGTACGTTGGCTATATCTGTTGTCTCAGTATAGGAGACGCCATTGTATAATAACTCAGAGCAAATCTGGGTATTGCCTTGGAGGTTTTTGATATAGCTATAGAAGGCTTTGTGGTTGTTTTTGGTGTCAGCCACAATTCTGGCTTCATAGCTGGCTTTAGAGGATTTGATAAGGGATCTCAGCTTTTTGTTGAGACTGATAAGGGAGGTTTTCCAGTCTTGTGACTTCATTTTTTTCTGCAACAGTTTCTTCCTTATGTTGTAGAGTTTACTGATGGCTGGGGACCACCAGATTGGCTTCTTTTTTTGGAGGTGAGCGTCTTCTTTTTATTTGGTATGGCAAGGTCCATGCATTTGTGTACGTGCTCGTACAGTGCATTGGTGTATGATTCGGCAGTCATGCAGCTATTTTCTATTGGCATAAGTGCCGAGAAGTTAGCCACCTCTGTTTTTCAGGAGCCCAAAGTCAACTTTAGAATTTAACCAGGGAGGAATTGACTACAGGTGTGGAGCAAAGGTCTCCCATGTTGGTGATAATCAGGTCGAGGATGTTGCTTTCTCTAGTGGGGGTCAGAGTGAGCTGGTCCAGGGCACTGGAACTGATGAACTCCAGAAAGCATTGGGCCTGTACATTGGTACTTGAATCGTTTTTTCAGTTGATGGAAGGGTAGTTGGAGTCACCCATTATGAGAGTACTGGGTTGGACCTCGATAGATACTAGGGTGCTTAGGAACTTGGAGTGAGAGTCTAGGGACATGTTTGGGGTTCTGTAACAGGCTATGACTTGTATCACTGTCTTACCCAGTGTTAGTTGTACCTGAAGTATCTCGGATGAATTATGCTGGGCTACCAGTCTAGAGATGTGCGTATCCTTTAAGGATATGGAGACACCACCACCTTTGGAGCTTCCAGCCATATTCTGGAGCCAAAAATATGGAATGAGCTGTAGCCTGGGAGTGCAGGGGTGCTTTTTGCCTCTTTAAACCAGGTCTCTGTTACAGCACAGATGTCGACATTCTCTATTTTGAGGAGAGTTTTGAGTGAGTGCATCTTGAGATTTAAACTTCTAGCACTGAGCAGCATGACCCTCAGATTGCATTTGTTTGTAGCTGTTACGGTGGAATTTTGGTCTTTGGAACACTACCTAAAAAAGACACTATAGGGGTGGCAAGAGCCTTAGCCAGTATCCGGAATCCCAGGGGTGACCGATGCAGGCCATCTCTGGCAGAGCATCAAGGTCTGTCGATCGTATCATCCCAGGCAGACAGATACTGGACCCCCTTAGACTGACACCAGAAACTTAGCCAATTGTTGAAGTCAATCATTTTCTGCTCATACGTGGTATCATTCTGGGTGACGGCAGAATACTGCTCAGGGCAAAGGTCACACCTGCCTGGGCCACATAATCCGAGAGTTCCATCAAATCTCTTTTCATGTAGTCCAGGGAGGTACGTCTCAGGTCATTCACACTCACATGGACAATGACGGAGTCATATTTGTAAACCAAAAACGGAGATGAAAGCGAACAATAAAACCAGGAACACAATCAAAAGTTCGCCAATGAGATCCAAATGAGGGTCAGAGTCTGAAATAAGGATGTACAGTTTATTAAACCACCCCAACCGAGGTTAAAATATGTAACACATAGGTAGAAGACGCCAAAATACAAACACATTAACGCTATGACAAGTAATAGTACTTTGTCATACAAACTTCATCAGATGATATTTTGGATCTCATTGGCGAACTTTTGATTGAGTCATATTTGTACTTGTTGTGGAGTGATCTGAGTGCATGTGTTATGTGGCGGATCCTGGCATCTGATAAGACAACTGACTTTCACCTTCTCCTTTTTTAGCCTAGTGAATGGGACATCAGAGTGCCTCACAATTGAGTCTCCTATGATTAGTACATTGGGTGAAGTGTTTTGCCTTCAGAGCTTATGTTGAGGGGCACATTGAGGTTGTGAGCTATGTGTTCTGGGGTTGGTGATGTGTGTGGTGGTCGAGTGAGTTTCTGTCTTGGGGGGCTCTCTGTTTGGGTACATTTTTATTGAGAGCCTCTGCGAATGTGGGTGCATGGTTTGTGTTTCTATATGTGGGTTGTGATAATTGGTGTTTTGGAGGGCTCTCTGTTTTATGTAGTGAGTTGCAGGTGTTGACCTTCTCATCTTGACCAGCTAGTCCGGTCTTGGTTGGAGCAAGCACTGCTTCCAGTTTGGTGATATAAGTGCATCTGTCACATGTAAGAGTGTTGGTGGGTAAAAGGGGAGAGTTGTCTGTGCACATTAGACAGTTGCCACACAGTCTCAGAATGCACAAGTGCACCAGGTTAGTAGGAGAAAGCACATGAAATTGTCCATACAACCATACCATGGAGGGGTGGTCATAACTAATAAGTACTGGCGCTTTTACTGCGTAGGAAGTGCTAGTGCTGATAGCACCTAAGTGTGCTACAATAAATGCTACAAAAGTCTGTTAAAGTGCTAGTCGATTAAGCTAAATGAAATGCAAGAAGTATAAGAATAAGCACGTTCTAAGGGAAAAATTGAAGAGCAGACTTTCTGGCACCAGTAATAGTTTACCTCAGCTGAGCGCCGCTGTGAGGTGCATAAACCTGTGCAAACACAGGCTTTTAAATCAGAAAACTGCCCAAACAGCCAATAAACTACCATTTCTGGGCCAGAAGCAACTCCTCTTTTGGTAGATAGGCTACCTAGTGCTTACCACTCGCACTGATAAGCTATAAGGCTTTCCTCCAACACAGAAAGGCCTGGGGGGGGGTAAGAAACTTACAAACTGTCTTGGATACAGCAAGTCTCTATCGGGACTAGACTAGTTACAAGAAAGGCAGGAAACAAGCTTAGAACTTTTTTGTTTGTTTTTTTGCATAAAATCAGTTAAAACAGTAGCAAAAACACTTTAAATGCAGTACAAGCTAGCACACGTGAGTGTCTAGCAATATTAAGGAAATACAGTTTAAATGAATGCAGACAAATTAAAAATGACAAAAAACAAGTGCAGGACGCAGTAAATTATGAAAAAATCAAAATGGAGGCTCTTAAGAGTATCTCTTTCTCCTTCCTGTTGCTCTTGTAGTCTGCAGGATGCCAAAGCTGGATCCGCTGAGCTTAAACAAGCACAAACCCAGGCTTTTAAACCATAAAGTTGAAAGGGATGGAAAAACTGCCCAAACAGCCAATAAACTACCATTTCTGGGCCAGAAACCACTCCTCTTTTGGTAGATAGGCTACCTAGTGCTTACCACTCCCACTGATAAGCTAGAAGGCTTCCCTCCAACACATGAAAGTGGGACAAACAACCAATCAGTAGCTAATTTTTTGGTCACTCTTATATCTGTGCTTTTATACCATTTAGGAGACTCAGCCTACTTGTACTCCTTGTATAGGAAGGAAGGTTACGTCTACATTTTTGAGAAGGTTCTTTTGCCACAGCAGAGGAGGACATACCTCGAAAGGTTAAGATATGAATAAAGGTCATACTATTATTAGCGCACATTAAAAGATCAAACATGCATCAGCATTGTGGCCCTCCACTATGACACTATAGATAGTAATCTTTAGGAGGAATTTACCTTCAACAAGAATTTAAGTTATTATCTTTTCAGAGGATGTTACCTGAAATAGGAACTCTAACCAATACAAAACATCTAAAAACAGTAAATAATATAATTACATAATTATTTCAACATAAGAGCTATAAAGTGTACTTATTAAGCATCAGATCTTCCAGGTAAGTGAATAATGGACTAGCAAAGTGATGCATACTAAATGGTTACTTCAGTGACAAATAAGAACTGAAGATATGGAAGATTATTCGCCCTTTTAGGGCCAAGATTCTGGATGAAAGTCATTGCTTAAAGGCAACTTCAATTCCCCTGGGAAAGACAACTGCTCCTCAGGAATGATTAAAAGACTGACATCTGCCTGTAGCCAATTTTTCATTCATTTGCATATAAAGTCCTGCAGCAGTGATCATTATGCCGAACCTATCCAGAATAATTTCCTTCTTAGAAGCAGCTAAGAAGCATACTGGCCGATTAGCAGGCCAGGTGAGAGAGAGCGAGAGCTCAGAAATCACTTTAGTGTAGATAATAATTTAGAAACACACAAAGTTTTTGAGGAGGAATAACAGAGCACTTGACATGTACTTTAAATCTTGGAAATCCACTGAGATAAGTTTATGCCTACCAAGAATATTCTAATATGCTGCTGGACAGGAAACAGCCCTTCACAAATATCCTGTCATCCATCAGACCATGATAGATACAGATACATGAAGCAACTTACTTTGATGGTTTAGTAAGTGAGGCCTAGAAGCTAAAGACAGATCAAGCAAAACTATATATCAAAACACTAATGAGGTTATGGACATTTTTTTCAGGCAGCATGGATAACCTTTTCCATTTGGGCTTGAAGGTTTCCTGTAAGCCTCAGTCACTTCAGCTGCACTAAATTCCCCAACTCTTCTGCATTAGTCAAGCCTTCTTGCCAATGTATTGGTGGTCATAAAAGACAGAAAGTACGGACCGCAATGTCCTTTACAAATGCCAAGGTTTGAAAGGCATGAAATGAAGCTCTTCTGGGCCAGCAGTGGGCAATGAAAATTCATCTCGACTTTATGGAGACACCACCCCAGGTCACCAAAAGCACCCCCCCCCCCACACACACACACACAGAATGAAAATTTCATCAAGTCTGTGGGGAAAGGTAGACCAAAAGTGCAATACTATCTCTGCAGAAGCTATTCTGATGTGTATAATTCTTAACTGAAAGAAAAACAGGGGGATACCCTGCCTCAAAGTTATACACCAAGGCCTACTATCCCTCAAAGAGGCTGCAAGGGTATGGTCTGAAATGCAGATATCAGAAAGAATGCTTGCTATGCATCCACTTTCATTACCAATGTGGTAGATAGGAAATTCACCCCGGGGATTACGTCAGTCGCCCTGCTAGACAAGGAACCAGGGAAGTAAATACTGTGGGAAGAAATAGCCAGGGAATTGTTATGGCTAGGCTTGTATAGGCCCTAGGGCCGATAGCCTAGTACCAACCTATGAATCAGTATAAGGAGACCAGTCAACAAAACTACAAACAGCATCACTAACATTACTTACAGAAGATTAAACTACAAACAGCATCACTAGCATTACTTACAGAAGACTTAAACTACAAACAGCATAGGTTCATAGGTAGGTACTAGGCTATCCGTCCGAAGGCATTTATAAGCCTAGCCAGAATGCGTTGGCTTTTGCCGCCCACTTAGATTAGTTCCCTGTGCCTCTGTCCAGCAGAGCCACTGAAGTGATACCCAGGGTAAACTTTGTTTCCCCATCCACCCAAGGTTTCTCTTGAAGAGTGCTAGCGAGGAGCTCTGCCTAATGTAGATTGGAATCTTGTTCCAAAGCATGGGAAGTCTCTGGGACAGGAAACTATCCCTCCAGCACGTCCTATTTACTGTTGTGGTAAGGTTTAGAACCCTAGAGCTTGTGGCATAGGGCATCTGTTTGAGGCCAGTGATCCTCTTGGTGAGGTACTTCTGTGGTCTTTCCAGCTGTTGCAGGTGTCTTGTAAGGTACATCCCAAATGGGGCACTGTACTTTATGATGGGTCTGATGAGTGATGAGTACAGGGGCACAATGACCTCTTTTGATCTGGATGCAAATCCTTTTGTGATTAGGTTCATAGGTTCATACTAGGCTATCTGCCCTGGGGCAATTATAAGCCTAGCCGATTCTGTATGGCTTACGCCACCCCTTGATTCGAGTATACTGTGCCCTTTTTAAGGTTTAGTTTACTGTGCCTCTGTCTAATAGTGACACAGGAGTAATCCCTGGGACAAACCTACGATCCCCCATCCACCTATCGAGATTCTTCTTGAAGAGATTCAGTGAGGTGCTCTGCCTCACATGAACTGGAATTCTATTCCAGAGCGAAGGGAGCCTCTGGGTTATGAACCTGTCCGTCCAGCAAGTTCTATTTATTTCTGTGCTGAGGTTCAAGTCCCTCGAGCGTGTGGCTCTAAGGGATTTAGATTTACTGAGGTGGAGCATGTCCATTAATTCTGGATTTGACATAGCTTTGTATGTCAGGCATAGATCGCCTCGAAGTAGGCAATATGCAACTGAGTAGAACTGGAGTTTTTTTAACAGAGCAGCATATGGCATCTGTTTGTGACCCTTGATCCTCTTGGTGAGATACTTTTGGGGTCTTTCTAATTGCTGCAGGTGTTGGGTAAGGTACATCTCAAAAGGGGCATTGTATTCTATGATGGGCCTGATGAGGGATGAATAAAGGGGCACGATTACCTCCCTTGATCTAGATGTGAAACCCTTCGTGATGAGGTGGGCTATGTAGAAGGTCTTTCTAACCACTTTGGCAATGTGGTTTTCAAAGGAGAGATTGCTATCAATTTGGGTCCCCAGGTCCCTAATAACTTTCTCTGTACTTAATGGGTTTCCGCCTATGTGGTAATTTGTGGGCACATTGTTTTTGCCAAAGGGTATGACTATACATTTTTTGGCATTTAGCTTTAAACGATGGTGCTGGCACCAGTTATCTGTCTCTGTGAGACCTTTTTGAAGGAGGTTTGTGTCAACTGGAGAGTCGATTATGGCGCCCAGTTTGCAGTCGTCTGCGAACTTGGTGAGCCATAGTCCTCCCACGTTTGCCTGTACCTCGGAAAAGTATATACCAAACAAGAGTGGTCCTAGGGGCCACATAGGATTTTCTAACAACTTTGGCAATGTGATTATCAAAGGAGAGATTACTATCTACGTGGGTCCCCAAATCCCTTACTACGTTTTCCATATTTAGGAGACTACCACCTATGTGGTAGTTTGTGAGTACTTTGTTATTTCCAAAGGGAATAACTATGCACTTTTTGGTATTTAGCTTGAGGCCATGACTTTGACACCAAGTATCCGTCTCAGTGAGATCCTTTTGGAGGATGTCTGTGTCAGCCGGTGAGTCAATTATAGCCCCTAGTTTGCAGTCTGCGAACTTGGTCAGCCACAGTCCTCCTGTGCTTGTCTGTACTTCTGAGAAGTATATGCTGAACAGGAGGGGTCCTAGGACTGAGCTCTGGGGAACGCCACTTGTAACTGGTTTAGAGTCATACCTAGCTCTCGCAATTCTTACCATGTGAGTTCTGTCCGTGAGCCAATTGGCAACTCATCTTGTGACATAGGGGTTTATGTTCAGGCTGGTGAGTTTGTCTATAATACCAGAATGAGGAATGATGTTGAAGGCCTTTACAAGGTCTAGGTAGGCTGTGTGTACCACCTTTCCCTCGTCTATAGCCTTGGAAACTGTCTCAAAGAAGTTCACCAGGTTTAGGGGGCATGATCTGCCCTTAAAGCCGAACTGGGTAGGGTCCAGTGTTTGGAGGTTCCCAATGAGTTCCATGATAATGCGCTCCATAGACTTGCAGACCAAGCTAGTCAGGCTTATAGGGCAATAGTTCCTGGGGTCTGTTGTGGCTCCACCTTTGTGGAGCAGAATAATCGTTGCTGTGCACCACTCTATAGGTATGTAACCTGTGGAGAGGCTGAGTATGAACAGTGTATTTAGGTGAGGGGTTAGTTAGTCTTTGAGCTCGTGTAGGATGCAGCCTGGGACACCGTCCAGTCCCAATGATGCTGTGTTTTTGGCTTTGGAGAGGGCTATTTTATCTTGAGTGTCTGTGATTTCAGGAGCTCTACATTCTTCTGGTATATTTATGGGCCCTTCTGGGGGTGAGAGGGAGGTGAAGTTTGCACTGAACCTGTCTGCCAGGATGTTGGCAATATCGGTTGGTTCAGTGTATTTTGTGCCATCCTGCACTAACTCCGGAGCAGATCTGAGCATTGCCACTTAGATTCTTGACATAGCAAAAGAATGCCTTGTGGTTATCTTTGGAGTCCTTGGCAAGTTTTCTTTTAAAGCTTGTCTTGGACGATTTTATGAGGGATCGTAGTTTCTTGCTGATACTGATCAGGGATGTCTTTCCTTCTTGGGATTTTACTCTTTTCTGTACTAGTTTCCTCTTTCTATTGTATAGCTTGTTTATGGCAGGGGTCCACCAGACTAGTTTCCTTTTCTTGGAGGAGTGAGTCTTGGTTTTGCTTGAGATAACACGATCCATGCATTCTTGTAGGTGCCCATAGAATGCATTAGTAAAGGATTTTGCAGCTTGGACAGCGTTATCCTTTAGCATGGGGGCTTTGAAACTTTCTACCTTCGTCTTAAGTAACTACATCACTAACATTACTTACATAAGAGAAAACTACAAACAGCATCACTAACATTACTTACAGAAGATTAAACTACAAACAGCATCACTAACATTACTTACAGAAGATAAACTACAAACAGCATCACTAACATTTATTACAGACGACAAACTACAAACAGCATCAGTAACATTAATTACAGAAGACTTAAAAGAAGGCAGGCTTAGATCCAATGAAAAAAAAATGCAAAAGGCCAGATCTCCGAGTTTCTGTGTTCTCTCTAGGGGAAGAAAGCTGTATCTCTGAATTGTGTTCAGGAATGCCCTTATAAATAACTGATGAAATGACGGGAGGCTTGGAGGGCTCTTTTTAATTTCCTACTTTACAATTCTAACAAAGAAGTCTGAAAACAAGGTGTAAGGACCAACTAGTTAAAAGGCCATAGACCCAAAGTGGCAGATGCATAACCAGTTTTGCTACTATTCTCCACAGCCTTGGATTCTCTGTCCAGGGGAAGACTGGACAAATACTGGGATTTCCAAACCCTATACTAAACATAAGTAATAACACATTAATCAACTTCAGGATTCCTAGTGGGATGGAAACCCCATTCAGAGTTGTTAAAGAACTGATAAAAAAGTGGTTTGTCTTTTTGGGTGTAGAAGAATCCAAAGCAGCAAACAAGGCACCCTTAATAATAGGGTCTAAGGAGGGTGAAATTAAACAGGGATCTCTTTCCTCCTACCCAAAATATCTAGCAATGAGATATTTTTGAGGGGAGAAACAATGGATGGGCTGCTGACTCCACAGCTGACTTTAACAGGCTAAAGACTTCTCCAAAGCAGCAATTCTCAGGAGAATACCTAGCAAGAGAGGAAGCCAAACAGTACCGTCTGCTTCCTCAAAGATGGCACTAGTTGGAGAATTACAATAGCAGGAAGACGTCATTCTTTGGTTAACAACTGCAGATCATGTCCATCCCTCCCACATTTGGGGTGTGAGGTACTAAAATGTGAGCACTTAATCACCTAGGCTGATGAAGGCAGAATGTTTAACAAAACTAAAGGGTCGCACTCCAAAGAGTTAGTAATACCAAAAGGTTCATCATAAATGACTGGCTTTTTTGTACTGCATCCTGTAATGATTCACAGGATCATAGGAAGTAACTAGGCTATTGGCCCTGAGGCCCTTACATGCCTAGCCAAGAATTTAGCCCATGTTCCAACAAGTAAGCACCCTGTGCCACTGTCCAGCAGGGACACAGGTGAAATCCCAGGGGTGTATTTTCTGTTCCCCATCCAGTTATCCAGGTTGCACTTAAAAAGGTTTAATGAGATACTCTGTTTTACATGGAGAGGGAGTCTATTCCACAAAAGTGGGAGCCTCTGATAAATAAATCTGTCCCACCTAGTCTTATTAATGTCACACACTAGGTTGAGGTTGCAGGTGCAGGTTACACGAGTGGAGCCTGACTTGCGAATATGCAGCAGTCCCATCAGGGTGGGGTCTGAGATTGCTTTGTATGCCAGACAGAGGTCACCTCTGATGAGTCGGTAGGAGACCGAGTAGAGGGACAGGGCTTTTAGTCTATCTGTGTAGGGTAGATGTTTGAGGTGATGGATTTGCCGGGTGAGAAACCTCCGTGGTCACGCCAGCTGCTGCATGTGCTTTGTGAGGTACATGCCAAAAGGGCCACTGTACTCAATAATGGGTCTTACAAGGGAGGAATACAGAGATGTTTGACCACCTTGTCCCTGGATGAGATACCCTTACTAATGAGGTGGGACATGTAGAAAGCTTTCCATACAAAGGAGGCAATATGATGAAAAGTCAGTTTGCTATTAACCTGGGTGTCCAAGTCCCTCATGACTGATTACATGCTTAGTGCCTTATTATCAATGTGATAATTTGTGGGGACGTCACTCTCCCTAAAAGGTATGATGATGATGCATTTTTTGGCATTCAGTTTGAGGCTATGTTTTTGGCAACAGTCATTTGTTTGGGTGAGACCCTCTTGGAGGATGTCCATATCACTAGGGGAATTGATGACAGCACCCAGCTTGCAGTCATCTGCAAACTTGGTCAGCCATATCCCACTAGATTTGGCCTGCACCTCTGAGAAGTATATCCCAAACAGCAGAGGCCCCAAAACCAATCCCTGGGGTACACCACGTGTTATTGGTCTACTACTTGAAGTGGCTTCCCCTATTTTGACTGGGTGGGTTCTTTCAGTGAGCGAGTTTGATACTCATCTGTTAACAAATGGATTGATGCCTAGTTGAGAGAGTTTATTTATTATACCTGAGTGAGGAATAGTATCGAAGGCCTTGGCCAGATAAAGGTAGGCGGTGTTCACCATCCTGCCTGCGTTTAAGGCCTTAGTGACTGTGTCAAAGAAGTCGACCAAATTTAACAGGCATGACCTCCCCTTGACAAAACCAAACTATATGGGATCAAGTGTCTGGAGGTTGCCAATGTCCTTGTTAATGAGGTCCATGATAATCTGCTCCATGGCCTAGCAGATCAGGCTAGTTAGGCTGATGGGTCCATAATTTCCTGGACTGGTGGGTGCTCCACCTTTGTGCAATGGGATTACAGTAGCTGTCCTCCACTCGGCTGGAACAAAGCCGGTACTCAGGCTTTGGTTGAATAGGGTGCCTAATGGTGCTGCAAGTTCCTGCCTGAGTTCATGCAGAATGCAGCATGGGATGTTATCAGGTCCCATGGAGGCTGTATTTTTTGCCTTTGAGAGGGCAGTGATGACTTGCTCGCTAGAGATATGGGGAGGGGGCCAGGTACTGGGGATGTCCTGTTTTACTGATGGGGGGGGGGGCAGAGGAGTGAAGTTTTCACTGAACCCGTCTACCAGCAAGTTGGCTATATCTACAGAGTTTGTCTATGCGGTGTCCTTGACCACCAGTTCTGAGCAGATCTGTGCACTTCCCTTGAGATTGCGGACATATGTGAAGAAAGCCTTATGACTGTCTTTAGTAGATGTGGCCAGTTTGGAGTTGAAGTTTGCTTTGGAAGATTTCACTAGTGCTCTTATTTGCTTGTTCAGGCTAAGGAGAGATTGCTTCCAATTAGACACCTGCTCCTTCTTGGTCCCGGACAGCAATTTTTTCCTTTTATTATGGAGTTTATTTATTGTAGATGTCCACCAGACAGGTTTACTCTTCCACAAGGAGCAATGGAACTCACTCTAATGCATAGAACAAAAATTCCCATACATATCCAAGTTCAGCTTGGGTATGAAAACCAGGTATATGACCATGGCCTCTAAGAAGACAGACGGACAAATAGACTCACAGATCCTCTATGAACTGTAATTAAAACAATGACTGTTTAGATTACTAAAACTAGAAAATACTGCAAGGTGTTTAACCTTCCCAACCTGCTGGCGGCTACAAAGGTCCCAGCCTTGGAAGACAGTACCAGGGACACAAGGTTAGGAGAAACTGGAGCAACAACAAGCACTGAGGGTCTGTTCATAGGAGGTTACTAGGTTATCAACCATTTCAAGCCTAGCCATTTCATCCCAGTGTAATACCATAGATACTCTAGCCAATACCCAGGACTGTATTTAGTAATGACGGCCCATGTCCAGGAGGATTGTGGGTGCTATCTCTGGTTTATGGTGCCCTATCCACTTGTCCAGGTTCCTTCTGAAAAGGTGTGTGTGTGTGTGTGTGTGTGTGTGTGTGTGTGTGTGTGTGTGTGTGTGTGTGTGGATACTCTATTCTTTAACTGAAAGTAATTTTTCATGCAGCCTGTCAGACATACGCATGCAATCTGAGTATAGCACTTACTAACTTTACTCTTGCTGCAATAGCATTATATCTTACATTTTTCTTCTTTCCTACTCCAATTTTTGCATTTGTAAACAATGTCATTCAAATGGCAGAAAGAAACCATGCCGGTTACATTTAGCAAATTTCCTCCTCAGGCAGTGTTAACCAGCTATTCAAAATTAAATGTCTGTCACTAAAGTACGTCCCGTTGCCTCATGGTACTCTACACAACATTCAACTCTTGGACTTGGCCTCATTATCAGTGTATATATATCACAGACAGCCCCCTATCAGTGTATACCACAGACAGCCTGCACACACACAATCTCTCAGTTGACTACCACCTTCACTCACGTATGTAATGGACAAGCACTCCATCAGCTCTGTGCTTTCCCCACAATTTGTCTTAGCAGAGTACTGCCCAGGGCCCAAGTAGCATGCCAGCCCTGGCCAATCTACCACTACAAGAGAACAGCAGGGATTCAAGCTCAAAAGCTGATGCACATGCCGCAGTTTAAAAAAAAAAATAAAAAAATATGACTAAAAGATAACTTGTGGGCCTGTATAAAACTAAATGATCATGCTCTTTAAGAAATAGATACATAATTCTAATGGCACTACTGTATAAAAACAGAGGACAATAGACACCAAAAAGAGGCCAATAAAACCATACTTCAAAGAAGCATCAACTAATTATTTTCCAGTTCACCAGTTTACTAGCACAGTCTATAAAATGGTGCAAGCATCATTCAAATAAATTTATTTGTTTCAACCCTGAGTAATCTGATGTTTAGGTAGAATTCAGATATGAAATATTCAAACTTAGTATCCCGACTAATTAGCAAGCCACAGGAATATGTGGACATGAAGTCAGCAACCTTGTTAATGTAGTCATAACATGGCCAGCTAAATGAAGGCTCTGTACACATTTATTTGCATGCTGGGGATATACCAGCTGACATGGTTTCACCCACAGTAATGTAGCCTATCCTTATCAGTTTCTGAAGATGAGTCACGCCATCTTTCCTTCATAAACTACCGGAATGAGTCAGAGTGTGAAAAAATGACTGTGTCAAAGCCACAGAAACTAGAACAGATGGTGTGAAGAGTCTGCCCTTTATGAAGTGTGCATTGCCGGAACAACAGCAAATTGCTCTGCTTTCATCATTTCTGTTTCATTTGTTCAGGTGCACCAACATCAAGAACACAGCAAGTGAAAAGAGTGGTTTCACTTAGGAAACAATTTAAAATGAAGCCACGCATCTACGTCCACTTCCTAAATATGAAGCTACACAAAATACACCAATACTGTGAAAGAAATCCTCATTTAATTTTGCACTACAAGACATTTACAACAGCTTATAAAAGAACTCTGTTGTTACTCTGTACTTAAAAGGGATCAAACCCATTGAAAAGGGAATGTGACAGCATCTGTATTTTTGCCCCACAATGGCATGTACACATTTAACAGGGGACTATGTGAGGTCTGTGGCACACTGACATAAAACCCAGGCTATGATTCAACTGAGTCTCAGGCACTGCAGGTGCTGGCTGACAGGGAGGAAGTGAGTAGCAAATGCCCGTTCACCCACCTAGGAGGAGGGAGTTTGTCCAGCACTGTTGGTACTGAATGTAGGGCACATGAGGTATGTACACTTGGTATTGTGGAAATAAACATTCATGCACTTCGAAGATGGTACAGCAGTTCCTCACTTTGTGGATTTGCACTTCAGTGGCTGTGGGGGTGGGGTTAGGCTGCAATCAGAAAATCAATAATGGGTACGTTCGGCTGTAGGGGGGGGGGTCACAAACATATGGTCAAAAGAAAAGTGTTATTTTATCGCTACTATTTTGTATTTGCAAATATGAGCCATATTTCATTCCTAATATTCAGTGTGCATGTTAAAAAAAGTTTTAATTTTCCCTTACAAAAGATTCTTTACCATATGATACAGGCACTGCATGGAGAGACTTTCTGTAAACATTTTTCTTCTCTTCATGCTGCCTACTTCATAACATCATAAAATGACATCTGGGACATTCCGGTTTCCCAAACTAGTTACTAGTGAATTCGATGCTGGCAAGTTCAGACCAGTTATGAAAAGGACTGATGCAGGTTATGCTATAAGCACAATGTTCCTCATGTCAAATATATTTACTTAAAAGTCTATTGCATGTTGTGGTATAGAGCAATAACTCATTTCCAGGTGTAACCAAAGGTAAGCGAAGAATGCACTTCTAAGACACTGGAAGATGACAAATAATGTGTTTACATTAGCAACAGTGTACAACACTAACCCACAAGAGAAAATGTTAGCACAGCATATAAGAGGAAATGAAAAACTACATAAAACCAACTTGTGAAAGATTATGAAGATTCGGTAACAGATAATTCAGCACTGGTCCCTCACTGCAGGAGGCAAATGACAAGCAAGTGAATTAAAATTTAATGCACTATACAAACAAGCGAGTTACAATTTAATGCACAATACAAACAAGCAAGTTAAAGTTTAATGCACAATACAAACCAAGTACACATTAACATATAACACACAATGCAAACCATAAAAGGGACAAGGAGAGATAAAGAAAATTTATTGCTGCAGTGGAAAGCGACAAAATAGTTAATTTATAATTATGAAAACTGTGTGTGGGGGGATTAAAGACTGTTTCTTCCAGATCAAAACAGATGGTTTAAGGTTGACTGTTAAGAAAAAAATAGTGGGAAAAGCAATACAAGATGGTCTCAAAGGCAAAACAGTAATACTTTACACAAAAATTATTATGACCGAGCAGAATATCAACAAAAGAGCTCCTTTACAAAATGACATGGGTACATCTACTCCAGCAAATACCAGAACTACAAAGAGACTCCAGCTAACAATGCACAGCTTGGGAACCGCATTCCCAATGTTGCACACCAACACTACCTGGAACATAAAAGCAGGCAAGCCAAAATGGCACCAAAAGGGTATAGAACACCATAAATATAAAGAAAAAAATCACAGCAGTAGGGAAAGGAACAGCTTCTGCAATGGTCTGTGTATGGAAGACTTGTTGAAGATGTTTTTGAGAAACTAAATTAATTTACAATGACAAAGACTATTACAGTACATGGTATCACAGAAAGTCTAAAGGCAGTCTGACAACATCACAGCTCCAATGGCTTTTCCTTGTGATGCATACCTTATTTCAGACGGATGTAGATAAGTGAGATTTTAACTGGAAGGTTGGCTTTCTCATTAGATGGGTTATGTTTTAATTGGGGAGTTGGTTTCTAGTCTTCTCAGCATTCCATTGTTGATGTTTTTTATGTCACTAGCTGACCAAACTAAATATAACTCAGTATATAACCCTAGTACAATTAATTCCCTGGTAATGCTCCACAAAACTAGCTAGATTTCAAAAAACAACAAACGGTCATAAGCAGATCCCATCTAAATACTGAATTTCTGTATTGTGGCAAATCCAAAGCTACATCAGCAGCTAGCAACAATTTACAGACCTAGGTAACGACAATGTTACACACAGTAAAAGAAAGTGATATGGTAAGCAAAACAAACAAGCACACAGTGCTTAAAAATGAGTGTGCCGTGGCTCTGTTTTGGACACAAAAGAGACAAAGTAGTACCCAGGAATATAAATTTGACTGTCTCAAGTAGGCACCTTCACTTCAAGTAGATACACTAAATGTTGTTGTATCTTTCGGCTTTTCCCGATTAGGGGTTGCCACAGCGGAACTCCGGTCCGCTAATGATTGGCAGTAGATTTTTACATACCGAGTTGCCAGCCCTGAAGCACAACCTTCAACGAAGGTATGCCCATTCACGCATGTCTCCACACAGAAGACGCTTTAGCTGAGAATCGAACAGGACAACTTCTTACTGTGAGGCGACAACGCTACTGCAGCACCACCACCAACACACTAAATATACATCAGGAATTCTCTTTGGCACAGTGCGCGTGGTGATGCAATCAAACATGCATGTACTACACACTATTTTAGTGGAGATGGTTAATTCACTTTTTTGGATGTAACAGCAATAAAGTGCATAAGAGAAAAAGACTCCACAGGTAGCATCTAGTTTGACTCACAGTCACGAAAATACAAGTCTAGTACAAAAAATCCAGCAAAAAAAAAAAATACATCTAATGTGCAGAAGCTTATGGCAGAAAAAAATGAATGTTTGGAGACTACTTAGCACTAACATTTAGCCATGGGCAGCATGGTGTCTCAGAGAAAGGATTACTCCCTCACAGCCCAGGGGTTTGAGGTTCAATAATAATGTCTGATTACTTTCTGTGTGTTGTTTGCATGTTTCCCTGTGACTGTGTGGGTTTCTACAGGTAGTCTGGTCTTCTATCAGAAACATGCTGGTGGACTGGCTACATTAAACTGCCCATATATTTACAAGCTGCATCTGCCCAGGCCCTTGTGACATGGGTCATGGTTGAAAAAAGTCTATGGACCAGCTCACCTACAGCTCAGTCAATGTCATGTAAGGAATTCTGAAAGGTTGTGATAGTGCTACATGCAATCACAGCCAAGGACTTCCAGGCAATAAATAAATAAATACATGCATACATACAGTAAAATGAACAAATGGATCAAAGAAAAGTAAAAGATTATTACTGAATACAAATCAACATTTCTACTAAAATTTGGTTCTGCTATCTCTAAGTGTATATTTGCCTCAGGTCAAATCCATGATGAAATGGCAAAGGCAGGACCAGTGAAGGGCAGTGAAACAAAATCTGCATGGCCCTTAAGTGAAAACAAAATGAGAAGAAACAAAAATTAAAAAAAAAAAAAAAAAAAATCAAGTATCTTTGCAGGGTGGCAAGCAACCTACCATCCCTCTATGGATGTGCAACCACAAACAAAGAGCAAGTACCATGTCAAGGAAAGAAAAAAACTGTTCCCGGGCTTATGTGACACCCGTGCACTGGCCCAGCAATCAAAGAGCCTCAATTCTCATCACTAACACCAGAGAGGGGCTTCCATATTGAGAAAGGATAACAAATACACTCGCAGTAAAGTACAAGTTTCCTTAAGAGCACACATAGATCACAGTCAGTCTGGGGCTGATCTCTCCCTTTTTCTCCAGGTCCCCAATAAGACTACCCACTGGCACAGTTATAAGGTCCAGATCTCAGCCTAGTGGGCAAGCTAAAACCTCCAGCACCCTCTCTGTCCAACCAGTGCTTTGTGCCCCTGCCCAAGTAGCTGACACACACAAACTTTGAGATGAGAGTTATATACAACCACACAGTGACTCCTGGAGAAGGCTGGCACAGGTTCTCCAACTGTGCCCCTTTTCCACCCAGTATAAAAGGTAGTACCAGCTGCCACAACCCACTAATATCAGCTATTCAAAGGCCCTTCTGAAAGGGTGTCCAATTATTACTGTGCAATATTATCTAAATGGTAAGTGTGACTGAACGTCAAGGCTTATTAAGAGTGACTTGGTACAGTATCACTATATACATGCAATGTACTCTAGAGCTTAAATTAACTCTACATAAAACACCCACAGTTGAAAGGTTTAAAATATTTAATAATAATAAATAAAAACTCAAGACAATATTTCTTACTACACAGTGTTAGTCAAGAGTTCAAAGATCACAGAGAAATACTTAAAGTAATACTGTAGAAAATTTCTGACATCGCAGAAAACAGCCTAATCTTATTTGCTAGCTATATCCAAGAGAAAACAAAGTTCTAAATAACTTACATATAGAAACAGGCAGTGCTGGTGATGTTGGATGTTCTCAAGAAAAATGCTCCGAGCCCTCTGATTCTCTCTCTCTTTAAATTGATAACACAGAGCTGCTTCACATTACATTATTCTTCACACTTCTTTGGTATTCCCAGGATAACAGAAACTACATTTACATTCTTTACACCTGGTCAGACAGCAGAGCAATAAACGACATTTATACATGCAAATTCTAGCCACTGACTCTGGTCTTAAAACAATAGGCAGAATTCCTTCATCCAGACACATGGGCTCTGAATTTTGACATCAAAGACAGTCATAAAATGCTTGACTTAGCTTTCTTACAGCAGACTGCACTGTTGTTACATTTTTGCAGTTCAATATCCAATGCAGTCTTTTCACATTTAAGAAAACAAGCCTGTGGCTCACATTAATAGTTACAAATGACAGAATTATCTACAGAATTATATCTGGCTAGGCTGGCAGCCTTTACCTATCTTCACACATCTCCCCCTTGGAGAACTCAAGCTAGTTTTTCAAGTGACCCTTGAGAAACATTGCTTGAGAGGGTTAGGTCTAGCTGAGTATACCTTACCCCATTCCCTGTCTTGAGAGCCCACCTGCATTGGCACTGCTAATCCCACTGCGGTGCTGCATGGACATATCATATGCTTGCAACCCTAGGCTCCATCTTAGCAACTTGGCATTTTGCTGGCTGGCTTTGTTTAATCATGTTAGGGGATTGTGATCTATCACTACAGTGAATTTTCTTCCATACAGATAAGGCTGAAGTTTCTGCAGTGCCCACACTATGGCTAGACATTCCTTTTCTACAGCTGCATAGCATTCCTCCCTGGGTTGGAGCCTACAACTGAGATAAACCACTGGGTGCTCTTCTCCCTCTGAAAAAAATCTGGCTAAGTACAGCCACCACCCCATGGTTCGAAGCATTCACCTGCACAACAAATTATTTGCTGTAATCTGGACTGGTTAACACAAGGGGACCTCCCAAAGCTTCTTTAAGCCCCTGGAATACCTGCTCATATGCTTGGGTCCACACTACCTTATCTGGCCTGTTCTTCCTTGTCAGGTCTGTGAGGGGAGCAGCTATGGTACTATAACTGGGGACAAACTTTCTGTAGTACCCTGCTGTCCTAAGAATGTCCTCACCTGCTTTTTGGTAACAGGTGCAGGCCAAGCCTGAATGGCTTCTACTTTGGCAGGTTCTGGCCTGATCTTACCACTCCCCACTCTATGTCCCAAGTAGGAGACCTCTGCCATACCCACCTGACATTTGCTGGGCTTAATGGTCAACCCTGCCCTCTGTAGTCTGCCCAGCACCTCCCTGACATGGTGAAGGTGCTCTTGCCAGGAATGGCTGTAGACGGCAATACAATCTAGGTAAGCAAGGGTGAACCCTCTTGCACCTGCTAGGATATGATCTACCAGCCAATGGAAAATCACTGGGGCATTTTTCATCCCAAAGGGCATCTTTGTGAACTCATACAAGCCAAAAGGAGTCAGAAAGGCAGACTTCTCTTTAGCACTGGGAGTCAAGGGTACCTGCCAGTAACCCTTGGTGAGATCAATGGTTGTATTAGCCCCACGCAGCTGCTCTAGGGCCTCGTCTGTCCTAGGCATGGGGTAAGCATTTGACTCTGTGTGACTATTTAATTTCCTGTAGTCCACACACAACCTAGTGCTGCCATCCTTCATTGGTACCAGCATCACTGGGGAGGCCCAGAGACTGTTGGACTCTTGAAGTACCCCTAGTTCCAACATCTCCTGTATCTCCTCCCTCAGAGGCTGTTTGACTCTCTCAGTCACCCTATAAGGGGCCTGCCTAGGCCTTTGGGATCCTGTATCCACCTGGTCCTGCACCAGGTGGGTGCACCCTGGTTTCCCAGTGAACATGTCCCCAAACTCCTGTAACACTGCTCGGATTTCTCGAACCTAGATAGGAGATAACTGCTGGGACATTGCTACCCCTTCGACTGAGGTGTCAGCCCGAGCCTCTCTGAGGTGATCAGTCACCAGATCTCCCTCAGACTCCTCCTGCAATCCACTGCAAATGCTCAGCACAAGGGACTCCCTATCATGGTAAGGTTTTATCAGTTAACATGGTACAATTTGTGTCTCTGCCTCCTGCCTAGCAGCTCCACCATGTAGTTAACATCACTTACCTTTCATACCATCTTTTAGCTTGCAGCTTGTTGTGTCTGACAGGAATGAGAACCATTACCTGCTGCCCTACAGCATACTCTCTAGCTCGAGCATTCCTGTCATACCATACCTTCTTCTGTTGCTGTGCTTCTGCAAGGTTCTCCTGAGCCAAGCCCATGAGTTCCTTGAGTCTGTCCTGAGGTTTAGGACATATGCCACAACAGAATCCTTGTGAGACTCACACTTACCTTCCCATTCATCTCACATTAAATCTAGAGGTCCCCTCACCCTATGCCCATACAACAACTCAAAGGGTGAAAACTCTGTGGATTCCTGGGGAACCTCTCTGTAAGCAAACAAAAGATGGAGCAAATTATTTGTCCCACTACCTCTTAAACTCGTCTGCAAATGCCCATAGCATGGACTTGATTGTAGAGTTTAACCTCTCAACAAGACCATTAGTTTGGGGATGGTAGGGGGTGGTCTTCATGTGCTTCACCCCACAGTACTTCCACAAACAAGCCAGCAGGTCTGACATGAAATTGGCACCTCTGTCAGTCAGTATTTCTTTTGGGAAACATACCCTGCAGAAAATCTCTAACAAAGCATTTGCCACCTTTCCTGCCTCAATGGAGGACAGAGCCACTGCCTCAGTGTATCTTGTAGCATAATCCACTACCACTAGGATATACTTTTTCCCTGTGGAACTTGGGGTACTCAGAGGCCCCACAATATCCATAGCTAACCTCCGAAATGGCCCATCAATCACAGGCAAAGGCATCAAAGGAGCTCTCACCTCATCTTCTGCCTTGCCTACCTTTAGCACTGCTCACAGGTCCTGCAGTACCCTGTTACATCTCTGGAAATTCCAGGCCAACAGAAGTTCCGCATAATACGTCTCTTTGTACGTTTTATGCTCATATGACCTGCAAAAGAAAGATCATGGGCTATGGCTAGAAGCGCCAAACGGTAGGCTCTAGGCACTACCAACTTGCTGTACCTCTCACCTTCTACCTCTCCCTCAGGGGTCCACTCTCTATACAGTAACCCTTTGCCCCAGTATACAGATTCCTCCTTCCCTTGAGAATCAGGTGCCTCAGTAGCAACCTGCCTCAGGCCTTGCAATGTAGCGTCTGAGAGTTGAGCATGTCTCACCTCTCTCTCTGTAACTCTTCCCAGCTCTACTTCCACAGGAAGTCTGGCATCCTCTGACAGTGGTGCCTCACTTGTCAGCCTGGGTACTACTACTCACCTCTACCTTTGCAGTCCCTCTGTCCAAGGGAACATCAGTACCCACAAGCAGCTGTGGCTCACCTTCAGTTTCACTGCTACAGAGTAGCTCCCTCCCAGAAGTAACCACCTCACCAGTCCTGGCTGCAAGTATGGTGTCTGTCTGGGTCGCCCCCAGGCTACCAGACCCACATGCTTGTCTCCTAGTCTGACTGCATGTAAATGCATAAGCACATGGTACTGCCTCATCCAAATCCTTCCCAATCAGGACATCTGCAGGATGGTAGATCGGTACCCTTGTTGTCTCACGACAAGATACTATTGGCATTTTGTCTTTCCCACTTACTGGCTCTTTCACCTTTTGTTCCCCACCTTGCCTCCATGGACATCTGTATGCCACATGGCCCTACTGGTTGCATTCAAAACATTTAACCCTAGTTCCCGCACGTGTACTTGGACTAGTGGCTTCCCCTGTTACTGGCAGATTCTGTTAGGGCAGTCTGTGCTGCCCACCATGGGTTCCTTTAAACCCATGAGCAATACTGGGGGTCCCTTTCCTCTGCAGGGATGCCCTGCTTGCTAGGTAGAGGTCTCCATTCTTCCCCAACTCATCTGAATTAGTACATCAGCTAACCAGATCCTCATGTCCTCAGGCAAACTGCTAAGGGCTTGTTCCCTCACCAAAAAGTCTGCCAGCCCTTCAAAAGTGGTGACCTGACATCCACTCACCCACCTATGAAAATAAGTGCTCAGTTCAGCAACACATTCACACACACACGTTCATCTGTCTTGCGTCTAGGCTCACAAAACCTTTTCCTATAAGTTTCAGGTGTTAGCTTAAAACATTCTAACAAGTTATTTTTAACAGCAGTATAATCAACATATTCACAATCAGCAAGTTTAGACAACACAGTTAGTTACAGCTTTACCATAGAGTAAGAGGGTCAGGAACCATACCCAGAGCCTTTGGTCAACATCATACTGTTTATATACCCTCTCAAACATATGAATGAAACTATCAAAATTATCCCCCTCTTTAAACTGCGGAAGAAATTTACTGACCTTTTGTGCTTCTGAGGTCCAGTTACTCCCTTCCCAGTTACCTCCATGACTCTGACGAAGAGTCATCATCTCCCTCTTGTGCTGCCTCTGCCTCTCCTTTTCCTCAGCTTCCAGCCATAGCAGTTTCTCATTCTCCTCAGCCTGCAGACATCTCAGCCTCTCAGCTGCTTCTATTTCCAAATGCCTGGCCTCCAACTCAAGTCTCTTTAGCTCCAGATGGATTTTTAAGTCCTCTGCAGAAAGGTGGAGCTGTCCATTCCCTGAGGGTGGTACATCTCCACTGCCAGTCTGACAGTCCTCCTGGTTGCTGTCTTCTGATGCAGCTGTGCCCAAAGTTGCAATCATGGCTGTTTAGTCAGGTTTCCATGCACCAGTTGTTTAGCCTGGCACATCTCAGCCAGTTGGCTCCTTGACAGCTTTCCATACTCCACTGCTGACATGCTCCCTACTCTCCCTGACTAACTAAGCTAACAAAAGAAATAAAATAATTGTGATCTGAACTCTGAGTATTCACTGCATGGCTGATTTAGAGTACAAAACACCTTCAGTGATCACTGTACACAAGCTACAGAAATTCACTCTATCCACACCACTGCAAGCCAATTAGCATTTGCCAACCAATTAATATGTGGTGTGGATATCCCACCACTGCCAAACAATTAATATGTGATGCCCGTGCACTAGCCCAGCAATCAAGGAGCCTCAATCCTCAGTGAGGGGCATCCATATAGGAAAAGGATAACAAATACACACAGTAAAGTACAATTTCCCTTAAGAGCACACACAGATCACAGACAGTCTGGGGCTGGTCTCTCCCTTTCTCTCCAGGTCCCCAATAAGACTCCCGACTGGCACAGCTATAGGGTCCATATCTCAGCCTAGTGGGCTAAAACCTCTAGCACCCTCTCTGTCCAACCAGTGCTTTGTGTCCCTGCCAAAGTAGCTGACACACAAACTTTGACATAAGAGTTATATACAACCACACAGACACTCCTGGGGAAGGCTGGCACAGGTTCTCCAGCTGTGCCCCTTTTCTGCCCAGTCTAAAAGGTAGTACCAGCTGCCACCACCCACTAATATCAGCTACTCAAAGGCCCTTCTAAAAGGGTGTCCAATTATTACTGAGCAATATTACCATCCAAATGGAAAGTGTGACTGAACAGTCAAGGCTTATTAGAGTGACTTGGTACAGTATCACTATATACATGCAATGTACACTAGAGCTTAAATTAACTCTACACAAAACAGCCACAGTTGAAAGGTTTAAAAATATTTAATAATAATAAATAAAAACACAAGACAATATTTCTTACTACACAGTGCTAGTCAAGAGTTCTGAGATCACAGAGAAATACTTAAAATAATACGGTAGAAAAGTTCTGACATCAGAGAAAACAAACTAGTCTAACCTTCCTATTTCTTAGCTATATTTAAGAGAAAACACAGTTCTAAAATCCTACTTGCATCTAGAGCAAGACAGTGCTGGATGTTCTCAAGACAAAAGCTCTGAGCTCGCCGATTCTCTCTCTTTAAATTGATAACACAGAGCAACTTCACATGACATCATTCTTCACACTTCTCTGGTATTCCCAGGCTAACAGAAATAAGAAGTTATGTACTTACCATAACGTTCCATGTGAGTTGTTACTCTCGCCTTCGTTATTACTGATGAATTCGGAGCCAAACATTGGCTCCGATTCAGCCAAATAGCAAAGCTCAAGGTCTCATAACAGCTCGAGGCCAAGCCCTATCCCACAATGCACCACTACATTCCCCAGATCTTGTTTGCTGCCAACTAGAGTAGAAACCTATCCCAGATTTTGAGGAAATCATACATCCAGGGTAAAATGAAACTTCTTCAAGAAAACCAAAACCAAACGAAGTGACACCTCTCGTGCTTCCAGACACAGGAAGGGGGTAGGAGGGAGGGCCGTAACAATGAAGGCAAGAGTAACAACTCACATGGAACGTTATGATAAGTACATAACTTATTAATGTGAAGTTGTGCAATCTCACCTTCATTCTTACTGATGGGTAGCGTCCCCAGCACCACAAAGTTGGGTGGTTCACAGGAGTACCTGTTTCAGGACAGCAGTCCCTAGAGGCCTTGTCCACTTTGTAATGAGATACAAAAGTATGTGGATTTGACAAGGTGGCAGCTGCACAAATGGAATCTATAGGCAACCTGGTCAAGAAAGCTGCAGAAGTAGAAACTGCCCTTGTAGAATGAACCTTGACCTTGTTCTGTAATGCAATACCCGCTTTACTGTAGATAAATGAGATACAATCAGAGAGCCATTTTGATAAGGTAGGTTTGGACACAGGTGTACCTTTTCTTGAATCTGAGAAGGAGACAAACAGCTGATCAGCCCTTCTGAGATCTTTTGTTCTGTCCAAAAAAAATTGAAGTTGTCTATGCACATCAAGTTTGTGAAGCATATATTCCAACTGGTTTGAATGATTAGGAAAGAAGACGGGTAACTCAATCGTTTGATTCAGTGTAAATTCAGAACATACCTTGGGTAGAAACAATGGATTCATCCGGAGGGAAACCCTATCTTTATGAAATATTAGGTAGGGCGGTTTGATGGAAAGGGTTTGCAATTCTGAAATTCTACATGCCGATGTAATAGCCACCAAGAATATAGTCTTCCATGAAGAAACTTCAGCTCACAAGAAGAGGCAGGTTCAAAGGGTGGAAGAAAAATTCTGGACAAGATTAGATTTAGGCTCCAGGGAGTAGCGGGAAATCTGATAGGTGGTTTTTAAGTGCATAGTACCTTTCAAAAAAGCCTTAGCCAGCTTATGAGACATTATACCATTTTCGGCTGCCCCTAAATGAAAATTAGAAATAGCAGCGAGTTGGACTCGAATGGTTGCTGCTGCAGCTCCTTCACTGAATAGTTTAGTGAGGAATTCCAGTATATCTGCTACAGACGCCTGGAAAGGGTCAATATTATTCTGTTGTGCCCAAACCGAAAACCTTTTCCACTTACTGAGGTAAAGTTTCCTAGTAGATGATTTGTGTGATGACAAAAGGATATGTCGCACTTGTTCTGATAGATTCTGGAACCTGGCTATTCTGGGAACTGGAGCAACCAAGCTGTCAGTTTGATGGACTGAAGAGAGGGATGAACAGTTCCTGACGAATGGGTCAACAGATTCGGCACTGGGTCCAGGATCCAAGGCTCCTCTAGTAGATGAGGCTTCAGAAAGGGGAGCCAACTTTGACGAGGCCAATAGGGGGCAAATAAAATGAGTGCCCTGCCCAGGGAACTGGATTTCTGCAATACTTTGGGAATCAGCAGGAAGGGGGAAAAGCATAAAGGAGTCCCGGAGGCCAATTGTGGACCAGAGCGTCCATCGGTGGCTGACCCTGTTGAGGGATCAGGGCAAAGTAGTTGTGGCACTTGGAGGTTGTGGAGGTGGCAAAAAGGTCACAGCAAGGCTGGCCCCATCTGCGGAAAATCATTTCCGCTACTTCATTCTTGAGAGACCACTTGTGAGGTAACAGAATAGCTCTGCTGAGTCTGTCCACTATTACGTTGGATTTCCCCAGGATGTGCATTGCAATCAGAAAATGCTGGGTGGACTCTGCCAATTCCATAATCTCAGAGCCACTCGACACAAGGGGTAGGATTTGGTTCCTCCTTGTTTGTTGATGTACTAGACGACCGACATGTTGTCCGACTGGATTGCAATCGTGCCTAGGGGAAGAGAGTCTTGAAAGGCCTGCAACGCTAGAAGAACCGCTCTCATCTCCAGGACGTTTATGTGCAAATGAGCCTCGTGAGCCTGCCAAGTACCTTGGGCTGTCTGTCCCTGATAATACCCCCCCACCTGGTCAGAGAGGCGTCCGTGGTCACTGTTGCAACTGGAGAGGGAAGAACAAATGGGCGGTCATAGTCACTGTTTCCGATGTTAGCCACCAGCGAAGGTCTTTCTTGCAAGAGTCTGTAATCAAGACTAGATGATTTAAGGGTATTTTCTGAAAGGTCCATTGCGTGAAAATCAGCTATTGAAGAATGTGCATGTGGGATCTCGCAATGGGTATTGCAATAACTGCTGCTGCCATCGTGCCGAGCAGTTTGAGAATCTATGATACTGGTACTTTTTGCTTTGACAGGAGATCCACAATCTGTCATTGGAGGACAATAACCTTTTCGGGAGGGAGCTTCAGGGACATGCTGACCGTGTCTAAGTCTGCTCCTATAAAGACTGTACGCTGCAACGACAATAAGGCAGACTTTTCTAAATTTATCGTAATGCCCAGTTGTGAACATAGATCCCTGGTAGTGTCCCTTATGCGAATAAGCAGATGCCTGGTGGGGCGGTAAGGAGCCAGTCGTCCAAGTAAGGAAACACTTGGATTCCTGAATGCTTCAAGTGAGCCATGACCACTTCCATGCATTTGGTGAACACTCTGGGGGCTGCAGTGAGACCAACGGGCAGTGCCCGAAACTGGAAATGACTGGCTCCCAGCCGGAAGCTCAGATGATCCCAGGATGGATCCAATTTTGATATGGTAGTACGCATCCTGTAGATTGATAGAGCACAGCCAATCGTCCCTCCCTAAAAATGGGAGAATGGACTGAAGAGTGACCATCCGGAACTTCATCTTCACCAAATATTTGTTGAGCCTGCTGAGGTCCAGAATAGGTCGCCAGTCCACTGTCTTCTTTGGTACCAAAAAGAACCTTGAGTAAGTTCCAGATCCTTGCTGGTCTGCTGGGACTGGCTGGATAACTCTTTTTTGCAATAGTGTCTGGACCTCTACGGATACTACTGGGTGGAACATCTGGGATTCCTTTTGTTGGTCTGGGATAAGAGTGAAAGGGGATGGAATATCCTCTGGATATAACGTTTTGTAGCCATCGGTCTTCTGAGATATTTAGCCAGGCACCTAGGTACAAAGACAAACGTTTCCCGAATGCCTCCAGAGCAGGACAGTCAGGCCTCCTATCAGGAGCGCTGATAGGGTTTCCCAAGGAACTGATCAGTTACCCTGGTTCTTCGGACCCCCTCTGCCACGTGGGCGTCTTCCACCATCGTCTCCCCCTCTGCCCCTGGAGGAGGCTTCACCTCGTGAGTTCAGAAAGGCTCCTTGGGTCTTACGGAACCACATCTTCCCACTCCGTTGACCTTTGGGATAAGGTCTAGTAGGGGTAGAAAAACAGACTCCAATGGCAGATAGAGTCTTACCGCCTTGCTCACATCTGGTGAGGGTCTCTCTTACTTTTGGTCCAAATGAGGAGGAACCATCGAAAGGGGCATTCACAAAAAACGACTTACAGGGTTCCGCAAAAGAACATAAGCGCATCCAGGAATGTCTCCGCAGAGCAATTCCTGTACCCGCAGCCCTACTCCTTCCATCAGCTGCGTAAGACACGAGGCGTATGGACGAGTTTACAATGGAATTGAGGGTAGCAAGCTGAGACGTCACCTTGTCCATCACCGAGTCGGCTACTGCATCCTGGAGAGTATCTCCAAGCTCCTTGAGGAGATCTCTTTGTAGACGTGTGAAGTGGGTCAGGTAATTCAATGACCGAAGTGCAAAGGTCGTAGAACTGAACATGCGCTTCCCAAATCTGTCCATTATCCTAGACTCTCTATTAGGAGGATGAACAAACGTAGAAGTCTCCATCTCCATTTTAATCACCATGGCATCAACAGGTATGGGTCTAGATAAAAAGGCCTTGTCATGGGGTGCTGATATGTACTTGTCTGGCCTTCTAGGAACAGGCTCCATGGAATCTGGTAACTCTCACACCCTTCGAGATAAAAGATCCATTAACTCATCAAAGAGCAAAGACACCCAAGAGGTGGAGGGTCGGGACCAGAAAGCCTTCAGGAGCACCGATTCATCCTCGTTAGGGTTTGGGGGCTGCCAGTCCCCCCTCTGCTCAAGGATCACAAGGATATCCCCGAAGGAAATATCCTTAGAGGGGGACCTTGGGGACCCTTCCCATTCCTCCAAATTGGTGTCCGACGTGATGGATTCCTGAGGGGAATCTAGACATCTCATCTTACATAGCCTCTTCCGAGGGACTGCCTCAGTGGAAATCTTTGAGGAAGTCTCAGAAGAGCAGGGTTCCCTCAAGGGGACGTCCTGAGGCTCTGGGTCCCTACGCTTATGGTGAGCCTGTGGTAGCGGAGAAGAAGCAGGCGCCTTTCAGGAGGAGGTGGCCACATCAGAGGTTGTGGAAGTCCTGGGAGACAAAGCCAACACTTTTAGAACTATTAACCTAAACCACTATAATAGAGAGAAAAAAGGTAGAATTTTTTTATAAAATTCACACTTATATATCCAATAAACGGCCAAGAGCTGTTGCAGTGACAAACTAGATCTGGGGAATGTAGTGGTGCATTGTGGGATAAGGCTTGGCCTCGAGCTGTTAAGAGACCTCGAGCTTTGCTATTTGGCCGAATAAGAGCCAATGTTCGGCTAAAACCCATCAGTAAGAATGAAAGCGAGATTGAACAACTTCACATCTACATTTACATTCTTTCAGAAACCAGAGCAATAAAGGACATTTATACATGCAAATTCTAGCCATTGACTCTGGTCTTAAAACAATAGGCAGAATTCCTTCATCCAGACATATTGGCTCCGAATTTTAACATCAAAGACAGTCATAAAATGCTTGACTTAGCTTTCTTACAGCAGACTGCACTGTTGTTACATTTTTGCAGTTGAATATCCAATGCAGTCTTTTCATATTTAAGAGAACTATCCTGTGGCTTACATTAATAGTTACAAATGACAGAATTATCTTTAGAATTCTATCTGGCTAAGCTGGCAGCCTTTACACCTATCTTCACAGCTTATATGCAGAATTCCGCTAAAGAAAACGTAGTCAAAAAGTATCTGCAATTCGGAGCAGAATTATAACAAACATCCCCACTCTCATTCCTTAATATATTATCAGAACAGAGGTAGACCACCAAACTGAATAAAGAAATTTCACAAATCATAAAAAAAACTTTTTGCTACTGCCATTCAGAGTTGGTGATCTGGTTCTTATGAAAAACAATGTATTCATGTCACAGTCCACTCTGAAGGACTCCATGGGTTACCTACCAAGACCCATTTTTTTTCAGCAACTACATTAAGAACCAACTTCAGGGGGGGGGGGGAGCTGCATATTGATCAAGAGTTTTCCCAGAGTGAAAATTGAAAAAAAAAAGTGTGATTTATCAATTTGCATAAAATTGAGTTACTGGCTAGTGATTACATAACCTGGATGTCAAATATGAAGAAAGTAAGAGACTGTACAGCAAAGAGGTGGACTGATTGTCTGAAAGAAGACCTGCGACAGTTAGGCATGAGTGTCAAAGAAGGCAGGAGTGTGGCACTGAATTGAGAAAGATGGCGACAATTAACAAGATACCCCAACCCCATGTAGAAAAAAATGGGAAAAGACGGCTGCTGATGATGACAGTGTTCTTACTAATATATGTACAAAGATTTCATGATATAAACTGCATGTTATATTATAAAGCAGTTTTGAATAGTGAGCAGTCGGGTATTTTTAATGGGAGGTGAGGGAGTCTTAACAGTGACTGCGGTATAGGATCCATAGGTGTTTCAAAGCTATTTTTAGTCTGACTACATACACCTTACCAATAACCACAAGCTTTGCCTTCCGTCTCAAGGAGGGAGAGGCTAGGTAGTCCAGGGATACATGTGAGAGTACCCACCCAGTCATCTATGTTTAAAATTAAGGAAGTTTGATACAGGATTGTCATGTTTAACCTGCAGGTTAAACATTACAGAGAAGCTGGAGGCATTAGGTGATGAATTTCTCTCGCTCTCCATCGTGTTCTATTTATCCATTGATGAAGGTTCAGGTTCTAATGTTAGATGGGCTGTCTGACTTATTGAGATGTAGACTACAGATCTCTAATGGCATGGTAAATGAAGCACAGATCCCCCCTTAGGAGTCTATAAGATAGAGTTCACAATCTCCTTTTTAACTTATGTTCTTTGAAACCAGAAATCATTTCAGTTAAGAACCTCAAGAGATTTTTGAGTTTCTTATTTAGAGTGATGCATATCCAAATGAGTATAAAGCAGAGGAGTGTGGAAACCAATAAAAGGTACAAATGGAAATATTCGCACAATATATAATTATGTTAATGTCAGAGGAAAATGAAGCTCAGCAATTAATAGCTAAGACAGGAGGAGATGAGATAATGATCAGTCAACAGGGAAGTTTCTAGAAACAGGTGGTATTCCTGTGGGTGTTTAGAAGCTGATAGGGAAGAAAGAGATAATGACCTTAAAGGTTTTGTTTAACAGCATTTTAAATGACTGGGGGAGGGGCAGGGGAGGTACCAGCATTTTGGAAGAAAGCTGCAGTGGCTGTATTACCCAAAGAGGGTAAAGACCCTTCATACCTAGCTTTGTATAGACCAATTGCAATTTTAAATCATGATTATAAAGTGTTTATATCTGTACTAGCAAAAGAAATAGCAAAGGTGTTTCCAAGACTGACAGATATGGATCAATTTGGTTTGTGGACAAAAAGCAAACATTTGACAACATTAACATAACAGTGAGGAACCAGAGGGGAAAAGGACATAAGAAAAATGCCACTGCTGTTAATGGGACCTGAGGCACAGAAAGTATTTGGCAGAATCAGCTGTGATTTCAAAAACAGGGCAGTGGTAGCACTTGTAATTATACATCAATTAGGAAAATATATGAAGGGTCATAGACAAGAATTAAGGTGGGCTGGTTCCAAGTTATGGTTGAGTAAGGGAACCAAACATGGGGATGATCTTTCCCTTTATTATTTGCATTACATTTGGAACCACTGTCAAAGAAAATGTGTGACTCACAATTCAAAGATATAAACTGTACGGTACTTTGGAAAGTCAGCTTTGATTTGATAAATCCAAAAAAGGGGACATTTCTGAGTTCTGGAACATTCTGAGACCGTTTCAAGTCTTTTCAGGATATAAAATTAATGAAGAGAAACAAAGGCTATAGTGGTAAAACATATACCCACACACAAATTGGTTCAACAATGCCCATACTTATGAGGATACTCTATGATTAAGTACTTAGAGTGGATGGAATTCAAGATTCTGTTATGACAACTAAGGATATGTGGGAAGAGACTACACAAAAGACTGTAGTAACACTGAAATACAACCAGTGAAAATGTTTTAATCCTTTCAGTTTTATATTAAGGTCAGGCATGTTTTTTTTTTTTTTTAATCAACCAAAGAAGAAGTTGAGGATGACAATTATAGAGAGAGAGGAATTTATTTGGAAGGCGGACATGGCAAGTAGGGTAAGTTTTCTCCACACAGGACAAGGTGGTTTAGTACACCTAAATTGGAGAGATACTTCAGAGCTATGCAGTTAGGACTTAAATACATAACATAAGCAGAAGGTTATAAATCAAAGTGGAACAGAATAATGATGATTAAACAGCAGGGGGAGTTCAGGAAATAAGGACAGAGTAGGGTTTTGTATGCAGGCCCTTAAGGAGAAATATAACAAGTATACAGAATATTATATTTATAACGCAACAGAAAGAACTTAAGTCAATTTGTCAATGAAGAAAGGAGATTTTATCATATAAATGACTGCAAATAGGGATGTGGAAAATAGGCAAGCAGTGGATGGAATCCGCTGGAGAAAATTAGCAAAGAAAGCGACTTACTGTGCACAATTAACTAAAGTGTCAATGGGCATACACACAGTGATATGAGGCCAAGCAGAAGTTTGGATTGCAGATTACAATCTTCCCCTAGTGGGGATCAATATCAGAGTACAGGCAAAGGGAAAGGATGACAGAGTGCTAATTGAAAGACCAGCTGTGAAAGAGTTTTTCGTTCAGTCTAGAGCAGAAGCCGATTTTAAAAAGAAATAATTAGGAGACTGCATAAATACTTTACAACTATAAAAATAACAACAAAAACAGGAGATCAGAAAAAAAAATAAGGAGAGAGACTGAAAGCCAATTACCAAAGGAACCATAGGAGGGCAACTGTATGGCTGTCCCAAGTATACAACAGAATCTAAGTTTAGTAGTGTTTGCATAGTTATTTTTATACAATAAGCATACTTCAGACAATTTTTTCCTCAGGAAGATAGCTGAAGGTAAGATCTGAAAGAAAGAGGTAATCAAAAACATTTTTTTAGAATGTGACATGTTAGAAGACGTAAAAAAATCCCTATGTTGTCAGAAATGTTGGGGTAGGAGGCAAATAGCTGTAACTATGGAAATGATTCCTTTGAGCCAGAACATGGGATCTGAATTACCTGGGAATACTAAGTTTAATACCTTTGGCTGCCAAAAAAAAGCAAACACTTAAAAATGAAAATCAAAACGTAAACCAACTGTAGCTGAAATACTGAATATTGTGAATGAGATAAAAGAAAGTACAGTTGTGTACACTTAAAATAAATGTAGATGTTCGAGTGTATTCACTGTTGCAGTCATTACATTTGGGTTATCTGCTTGCAGTAGCCCTCAGTCGGCCTGATTAATAAAGTCTTGGGTCCTGCGTCGGTTGCTGTCCCTTCTTCCATGACGTCAGATCGTCAGGGGTATAAAACATGCAGCCAATGCCATTACATCAGTTTTTCTTGCCCCAGATGTCAGGTGCCCCCCTAATGGGAAGCAATCAAATCTATAAATACAAAGATATACCTCTAACAAAAAAGCAAATACACCAAAAAGCTTTTAGAGCATAGTAAGTGAGAGTAGAGGTATAGCCAAAAGAAGAAAAGGGGCTGGAGGGAGGGTAACCAGGACTGCAACAGTGAATGCACTCGAACATCTACATTTACATAACTGTACTATGTTCTTCGTGTTTCACTGTTGCAGTCATTACATTTGGGTAGATTCCCAAAGCTAAGATTGGGAGGAGGAATTTAAATAGAATTAGGACCAGCTATAAGGCCCTGCAAGACTGCAGTGGCAAAACCAGCTCTGGAATTAGAGAAAATTGGCAAATGATAATGCTTGGTGAAAGTATGTACAGAACTCCAGGTAGCAGCTTCTAAGATGTCCCTAGTAGGGACGCCCTTGAGAAAGGCTGTAGAGGTAGATGCAGCCCTGGTTGAATGGGGTCTGATGCCCTGTGGGATAGGTTTTCCATGGTGCTTATAGCAGAAATTAATGCAGCGGCCTATCCATTTTGAAATGGATTGTTTTGAAATAGCTTTCCCCTCTGTCCCTGCAGCAAATGCCACCAGCAGTTGTTCAGATTTTCTTTGAGGTTTAGTCCTGTCCAAGTAGAATCTAAGCTGTCTGTGCACATCTAAAGAGTGCAGTATTCGTTCCCCTTTGTTCTGTGGGTTAGGAAAGAAGGTAGGCAAATTAATGGACTGATTAAGAGCCACACTGGATACCACCTTGGGCATGAAGGAGGGGTTGGTCCTGAGGGACACCCTGTCCGCAAGAAAGATGATGAAAGGTTCCACTGCCATAAGGGACTGTAATTCAGATACCCTTCTTGCAGAAGTGATTGCTAAAAGGAAAGCGGTTTTCCAGGAAAGAAATGTTAAATCTGCAGTAGCAGCTGACTCGAAAGGAGGAAGAGTGAGTTTCTCCACAATAAAGTTAAGATCCCAGGCTGGAGTTGGAGCTCTCCTGGGTGGCCTTAAATTTTTGGCCCCTCTGAGGAACTGCTTGAGCAGTGGGTGAGAGAAGAAGGGAGGCTCTGTGCTATAATGAGCTGAAATGGCTGAGGCATGAATTTTGAGGGAGGAAAAAGACAAGCCCTTATGAAGCATCTCAGTCAAGTATTGTAGAATCTGAGGTAAATTGAGCACTGCTGCGTTCATTCCCTGAGATTGGTTCCAGGCACAGAATCTTTTCCATTTTGCAGCATAAGATTTTCTAGTACTAGGCCTCCTTCTCTCTAAAATGATATCCATCAGTGATTTACTGAGGGATGGCAAAGGAGAGATTAGGTAATTAGCCAGGCTGCTAGGTTCAGGGTTTGCAGCATGTGGGTACAGAATCTGGTTCTCCTGCCGAGACAACAGGGAAGGCAGTCCGAGGCAGGTGCCATGGAGCCAAGCATGACACACTGTGCAAGAGTGGGTACCAGTGCTGGCGAGGCCAGTCTGGTGCAATTAAAATTATCCTTGGCTTGTCCTGTTTGATCTTTAGTAGTACCTTGGAGAGCAGAGGCAGAGGAGGAAAGGCATAAACTGATAGGTTTTTCCAGCTGAAGGATAGAGCATCCACTTTCTAAGCTAGCTTGTGGGAAATCCTTGTGCACAACTTGTCCAGTTGATGGTTCTGGGGGGAGGCAAACAGGTCTATATCTGGGCTGCCCAATTTGCTTGTCAACATGTTGAAAATCCTTGGTTCCAGTTTCCACTCGTGTGGGTCCATGAGAATTCTGCTTAGTCCATCTGCCAGTGTACTTAGTTTTCCTGGCAGGAATTGAGCTTGTAAATTCACTTGGTAGCTCAAGGCTGTGTTCCACAATGCCATGGCTGGTCTGCAGAGGGGGTAAGAATGTGTACCCCACTGCTTGTTTATGTACCACATGACAGTGGTGTTGTCCGTCTTTACCATTAGTTGTCCTGGAAGAATGTGGTCCTTGAAGGCTGTCAGAGCATTCTGTACAGCTAACATTTCCTTTTGATTTATGTGCAGGTGCATTTGACGTGGGTTCCATTTGCCCTGAATGCACTTCCCTGCCAGATGAGCCCCCCATGCATAGTCCCCATGCATAGTCTGATGCGTCTGCTGTTAAGATTTGGGCGGCAGAGGGTAATGTAAATGGCAGTCCCCTGTTTTGGTGGCAGGCCTCTGCCCACCAAACAAACTCTAGGCATAGGCAAGGTATGATAGGAATCCTTGTTTCTAGATCCTGTGAATGTTGACACAACAGGCTTTTGAGATACCACTGTAGTTTCCTCATATGCAGCCTTGCATATGGAATTAGAAGAATGCAGGAGGCCATGAACCCCAAGGCTTGCAGCATTTGCCTTGCAGATAGCTGTTTTTTTGTGGCCGCTTGTTTGAAGTAAGTTGTCAAATGAATCCGTTTCTCTGGCGTGAGGAAAGCCATCTGGAAAGTTGTATTCAAGCTTGCTCCCAGGAATATAATTTGTTGATAGGGTACCAGGTGGGATTTCTTTTCGTTTACGGTGAACCCCAGACAAGTCAGTACCCTTTGAACAAAGGCCAGATGATTCAAAAGAATGTCCTTGCTTTCTGCCTGAATTAGACGATCGTCCAGGTATGGGCATATTTGAATATTTATTTGCCTGCAAAATGCAATGACTGGAGCTAGGCACTTTGTGAATACCCTGGGCGCAGTAGATAAGCCAAAGGGCAGTGCAGAAAACTGATAGCGCATGTAGCCTGATTTGAAGCGTAGGTATCTTCTGCAAGACTCCCTGATAGGGATGTGCAGGTATGCTTCTTTTAAGTCTAAGTCTAGTGTTGCCAAACATGCATCCTTGCCTAGCATAGGAAGCAGCTGGTGAAGAGTCCGCATTTTGAATTTTGGAATCACCAGAAAGGTGTTTAGAATAGAAAGGTCCAGGATAGGACACCATGTATTGCCTTTTCTGGGTACCAGGAAAAGCCTCTAATAGAAACCTTGTCCCTTTTCCTCTTCTGGTACCAACTGAATAGCCCCCATGTTTAAGAGAGAGAGAGTACTTGATTTTGGGCCTCTGCCCACTGATTTGGGGGTAGATCTGGCCACCTGCTTGGTGTTGGTGACATGTGGAAATGAAATCTGTATCCTTGGGACACTATATTTAAAAGTCATTTGTCCTGGATAATGAGTTCCCAGTTTTTAGCCTGCAGACCAATCTTTCCGCCTAAAGGAGCATTCAGTTGAGAAGTGCTTAGAAGTTTTAAAAGCAAGTCATTGAGATAGTTTTTCCATAGGGGGATATATTACTACTCCCAGGTTTGGGTGCGTAAACCCCCCACTGCATAGTCTTGTGTGTCCCTTGGGACTGAAACCTGGTGTTTCTGCTGCGTCTGGGGTTGGCTTGAGAAGACCTGGAAGGGGCTGGAAAGGACCAATTTTTAGAGGGCCAGTGCCTACTAAATCTTGGAGGCTGAACTTGTAAGAAATCTTTAACATTTTGCATAGATTTAACTTTATCTTCCATCTTTTTAAGAACTTCCTCAGCCTTGTTGCCAAACAGGTGGTCCTGATTTAAGGGAGCATCCAACAATTTAGCTTTAACATGATCAGGCAAACCTTGCTCCTTAAGCCAAGCATGCCTTCTGAGCACAGACCCAGTAACAGCAGCCCTGCAAGAGGCCTCTAATGAATCAAATCCACATTCCAAAGTATGTTTTCTAACCTGTTCAGCAGAATGCATTAAATCCTGTAATTCTTTATTTTCAGTGCAGTCAGGAATTAACATCATTTTCTGTTTAAGCAATCCAATAACATGTTGTTGATACTTTAACATATGAAACTGGCAGTTTAAAGCTCTAATGGCCAAGGTTGCAGAAGTGTAAACTTTCTTACCCCATCTATCCAGCGCCCTGGAGTCTCTATCAGAGGGGGTAGGAATTTTAGCAGTAGAAGCCTTAATGCCCTTGGGTCCCTGTGAAATAGTCTCTGGATCCGCAATAGGATTTTTAAGAAGGAACATGTGTGAATCAGGAACCCTGTAATATCTGTCAAGTTTTCTGGGAGCAGGAGACAAAGAATCAGGGGCCAAACTAGATTCTGAAAAGGCAACATCAACAATGTCTAGTACAGGAGGTATAGCTAAAGGCCTATGCCGAGGCAGGAGGAAGAAATCCCTAAGCCTCTTTTTTGAATCAGAAAAATCCTGGCTTTCCCAGTGGAAATGCTCCCTTAGAGTATGTAAGGTCTCACCAAAAGAAAACTCCTCTGGAGAAAAAGCAGAGGGAATAGAGTCCTCTGCATCAGAATCCAAGTAGATAAGGGCAAATCCAGATTATTAGAAGAATCAGAAAAATCAGAATAATGTTCAGAAGATTCATAAAAACTTCAGTCCTGGGTCTCTTAGAAGGGGGAGGTTGGCTTCCCCTGATTAGAGTTATAAGATCTTCAGCCATTCTTAGCATTTGCTTTTTAGGCATAGAGGCCTGAGCATGTGGCCTGGGCGTCGGTTTCTCAGGCATGTTCGAGATTTTGGCCTAAATGAAGAAGGAGGCGTTGGTTAATATGCAAGTCCGTAGGCCTGAATACACCCTCAGAAGCCGGTGCCTGCACAGCGGCTCCGAACCCATCCAAGGTAGAGACATTTGCAGGTTTCACAGTTGAAGCATCTCGCGGCATATCAAACTCCGAATAGGTCCCAGTAGAGGCCTGCAGGTCAAACTGGTATCAGGGGCTGCAAAAGCGCCTCAATGAGTACCAGCGAACTGGCGACTGGCTTAGGAGAAGCATCGTCGGCAGCTTTGGACCTCGGCTGCCTGTCTCTGTCTTTAGCTTTGCATTTTATTGGAATCCTGGTAGTCGGATGACTAACTGACGACATTTCTGGATAATTAAACCGAGAATCAAAACATTCAGAAGCGAAAATACATCGACGACGGATAGTGCGCTGATTAAATAAAGCACAAAACCAACAGCAAGGTAAGTTGTGGTCAGGGCCTAGGCAAGGAATATAGTACAAATGAAAATCTTTGTGAGGTATTTGCTTTCAACAAGTAATGCAATTATTAACTTTTACTGACATCGGTAAGGAGCAAGAAAAAGTTTCCCCACGGGGTACTTAGCTTTAGTCAAAGACTTTGGTTCTGAAACTCGAAAACGAAAATTTCAGGAGTTGGCCGACCGGCACTTGCGAACTGCTTCTGCTTCGGGCACCGCACGGCAAGAAAGACTGATGTAATGGCGTCGGCTGCATGTTTTATTTATTTTATTTATTTATTTATTTATTTATTTATTTATTTATTGCAGTTGGTATACCAGGATAGTCCATTGGGCCGTAAGAACCCGTTTTCAATGGAGTCCTGGGGAGAAAAGCTCCAAAAACAAAATATACATTCAACATTTGACAGTGACAATGTAGGTACAGACAGTTATTAATAGTATGAAGGCAGACTAAGAGTAAAACTTATCGATTATGGAATATCAGTAATAACAGTAAATACTTTGAGATGAGACATACTAGTTAGTGGAACAAATGTAAACATTAATACAGATTAGAGAACAAACAAAGTAAACTGATTAAAGTAAGATATTGTACAGAATGATATTAGGTAATGTTAGTTATGTAGGGTGGGAGCAAGAGCATTCCCACTGTGATGCTAGATGTAAGAAAAGAGACTTTTGAAGGTAGAGTGGTTCGAGGTGGTGCGGATGAGTGGAGGTAGGGAGTTCCAGAGACAGCGAGGCTGAAGGAAAGAAGGTTTTGCCTGGGGATGAGTAGGTTTGTGCACTTCTAGTAGATTTTGATTATTTGACCTTAGAACTCTGTTAGGTAGGTGCATTTTAAAGACAGAGGAAAGGGAGGGACAGAGGGAGGGGTTTAGAATAAGCTTATGGGCTAGAGTTAGTTGAGTATAAGTTAGTTGATTGGGAAGTTCTAGCCATTTTAGTTTATGGAGGGATAAACAGTGGTGAGTGGAGGACTTATGGCTGGTGGCTTAATTTTGCTATTTTGTTATAGCATGAGCTAAGCTGTTTTAATAAGGGACTGGAGATTAGTTAGTAGTGGGGCGCCATAGAGAAGGGAGGGATAAGGAAGGAAGTAGAGAGGGTAATTTTAGTAGCAGCTGTGAGGTAGGCATTCTGTCTATAGAGCATGCCAAGTTTTGATGAGTTTTTGATGTTTGTTTGCAGATGGGAGTTAAATTTAAGTTGGTTGTCTATTTGGACCCCAAGTAGTTTGGTCTCTGACACTATTTCAAGAGGTGAGTTGTTTTGGCTAGTAACTAAGAATGTATTCATGTTGGGAGGGGTGATTTTAGAAGGAGTAAATAACATTAGTTTGGTCTTGGTAGCATTGAGAGCTAGATGATTACTTAGCATCCATTGCTCTGTGGAAGAGAAGGCATCTTGAGTGAGTTTTGTAGTGTAGTGATTGAAGGGCAGAACAGATGATAGTAGAATCATCTGCGTATTGGATGATGCTGGAGAGTGGGATTGATTTGTGGAAGTCGTTAATAAAAATATTGAAGAGAAGAGGACCCAGTATGGAGCCTTGTGGGACTCCTGTAGGGGTACTAAGGAAAGATGAGGTGGCTTTTTTCCATTTTACAGCTTGATTTCTGTTAGATAGGTAACTAGAGAACCAGTTCAAAGAGGAGGAGGATAGGTAAAGTTTGGAGAGTTTAGTTAAGAGTAGGCTGTGTGAGATAGTATCAAGGCTTTGGAGAGGTCAAGAAGTAAGGTGGAAACAATTTGTCCAGAGTCACGGGCTTTGTTTACAATTTCAAGGAAGGAGAGGAGGGCAGTCATAGTGCTATGACTGGGTCTGAAACCGTGCTGTGTGGGAGTTATAAGATGGTTGTCTAGGAGGTGAGGAAGGAGTTGAAGTTGGACACATTTTTCTAGGATTTTTGAAATGAGGGACAGGATGGCTATGGGACGGAAATTAGTAATGTTATTATTGTTACCACCTTTGTGTAGAGGTATAATAAAGGCTTGTTTCCAGATTTGGGGAACTGTACCTTCTTGTAGTGAGCGGTTTATTAAGATGCTAATGGGGTAGGCAAGAGTATCAGCTGCTATACTGAGAAAGTAAGAAGGGATATTATCAGGAGCATTGGTACATGGTTTCAGTTTCTGAAGGAGTTTCTTTATAGTAGATGTAGGTATGGGATTTAATGAGAAGAGGTTGCAGTCAGGAGGGGGGAAGTTATGGTGTGGTGAGGATGAGGATAGAGTTTGTGTGGAGGAGGGGGTAGATGAGTTAGTGGGTGCGGAGTAGGGTGAAGAAGTAGTGAGAGAGGGGGTGGGTGGGGGGGTATTGGATAGCAGGGAGGTGTTAGAGAATGAGGAGGTCAGTTTGGAGATAGAGTCAATAAAGAAAGAGTTAAATTGGGTGGCTAAATCAAGTTCAGAAGCATTTGGGTCAGGGGTAGGAGTATCTGGTTTACTAGGGTGGAGGAGAGTAGAGATCCCTTTCCAGAAATTTTGAGGGTTGTTTTTATTGTTGTTTTGGAGTGTGTGGAAGTAGTTTTGACGATCAAGAGTAATGAGTTTTTTTACTTTATTTCGGAGCATTTTATATTCGTTATGGAGTGGTGCTATCTTACGTTTTTGGTAGCGTGCCCAGACTTTGTCTCTCTGTCTCATGGTAGCAAGAGTACATTTGGAGAGCCATGGGGCTGATTTAGTTTTAATTCTCTTTGTCCGTAGGGGAGCTTGGGAGTCTAGTAGTTTTAAGAATGTTGAGTTGAAGTGTGAGACCGCATTGTTTAGAGGTAGAGTTTTAAACAATTCCAATTTATTGCTTGTAATGAGTTTGAAAAGGTTATTGGGTTGAAGTTTTTGGTCACGGATAGTAATATAGTTATGGGTTCGTTGAAGGATAGTGGGAAGCGTGGGTAAAGGTGGGTATGTGGTCACCAAGTGGGTCAGGGAGAGTGCCACTGTTGGTGTAATAGTGAGGATGGGAGACAAGAATCCAATCTAATATACTCCCATTGGAGGAGGTTTTGGCAGGGTGGGTTACTGAAGTGATTAGTTGTGAGAAATTATAAAGGTTGATGTTAATGGGGTTTGTAGGAGACTGGATAAGGGCCCAGTTAATGTTAACATCTCCTAGGATTATGGTTTCATTATTAATGTTACTGGATAGCCAGGAAAGGATAAGTTCGAGTGTGGGAATATTATCGCCTGGGGGGATATAAAGGGAAGCTATGCATATGTGTTTATAATTATTGATTTGTAGTAGGGTAAGGAGTAGTTCGGCGTTGTTGAAGTGTGGAATAGGTTTATTGTAGGGAGTAACTACTAGGGAGGAAGAATATAGAAGGGCTATTCCTCCGCCTTTTTTGTGAGGTCTGTCTTTTCTTATGATGGAGTAGTTTGGAGGAACTATTTCAGAGTCTTTAATGTGTGGTTTTAGCCAGGTTTCAGAAATAGTCAAGATGTCAGGTTTATTGTGTGTGAGCCAAGCGTGAAGGTTTGGGACTTTGTTTACTATGCTTTGTGAATTTAAGGAAGTGAATAATAGGGATTTATTTGTGGTGGTTGTGGTGGTGGGGCCTGGATTAGGATGAATGTCTCCAAATATGAGGGAACTAATCAGATATAGCATGGAATAGTTTAGGTGAGTAGTTAGCAGGAGATGAGATTGGGTTCTTTTATAAATTGGAGGGCTTTACTAGTAGTTATGGTGATAGGATAAGTATGATAGGAAATAAGTTTGTGCTGAATAAGGAGGAGGTTTTGAGGGGTATAAATGGGGAAATAAGAGAGTATGAGTGAGAAAACGGAGAGCTGTGAGGGTTAGTTATATGAAAGGTTTGGAAGTGGGTGAGAATTGTGGGTTGGGAAAGATGGTAGAAAGAAGATAAGGTGAGGAGTAGTAACAGTGAAAATAAGAGGAAGGAGTGTTTAGAGAGCATGTTGTGAAAGAGTTAATAGTATAGTAATATAAATATAGGGAAGTAAGGTATGTAGGAAATAGTGTGTATATAGGAACTGGATGTTATCCAGGTAGTAGTTAGTGTATGGAGAGTTGCAATAGGTTGGAGGGGGTGTGGTTAGGAGGGGGTGTGGTTTGGGAGTGGGATTGGTTATGTAAGTTGATAATGGGGAGTTGACTGTAAGTTGGTTTTGGCGGGAAAAAGGAGATTGAGTTTTGTAAGTGGGGTAGTGATTGGATAGGTGTAGCAGTGGGTGTGGTTTATGCAGGAATAAATGTAGATGTACTGGGGGCGGGTAGGGGAGCGGAGTGAGCCAGAGGGCTTAGAGCGGGTAGAGCCCAGAGAGCAGAAGAGGAGCGAGAGACTATCAGTGGAGCAGTAGTTGTGAAGTGTAAGTAACAGAAGGGTAAGTGGTGGTGGCCTAGATAAGGTGGGAAGAGTGGGCTAAGGTATAGGTGAAGAGAGAGGGACAGAGATGTGTAAGCTGTGGAGCAGAAAGGAGAAAAGTATTAAATTATGTTATATTTCTACTTTAAGTTTGTATGTTTAAAGTTCGAATTCATTGGAGAGGTTTAGGTGGAATAGTAGACTTATTTCAATGGAAAAGGGGGTGCCCAGTAGTGGACCATGCAGAAAGCAAAGGCTCACCAGGGCATGCTAGGGCTGATAAGACAGGGGAAGAGGGGAGCAACAGAACAAAGAGCTGAGGGAGGTATGGAGGACAGAAAACAATGGAGGGGTTAGGCTGCTGGCACTCCTGACAGGGAATGTATTACTACAGCTAGCAGAGTAAGAGTACAGAATTCTGATTTAGCAGAAGTACATACTTTCTTCAGTTCTTTTTAAGGTCACTAGGTACACTTTTCCTCAAAAAGGGAGTTGAAGCAGCAGGGAGTATTGCTTTGGCAATGGGGAGTTCAGCTTGGTTAGGTCCAGTTATTCACCCAGGCAGAGACACAGGGGAAAGATTCAGAGCAAGAAAGCTGGAGGACAGAAAAAGACAAAGTAAAAAACAATGTTCATTAGTAGCAAGTTAAATATACATTTTATCTTCTACTAGTGCTTAAAGTAAGGAGGTAGCTAGTGGGAAGGAAAATAACACTAAACAGATCTACAGTTGTTAGCAGGGTGGATAGGGCAGAGCACGTGTACAGCAAATATATCAGAGTACATATAACAATGTAGTCTACAATCAGTTAAAGAGTTCCCATATGCATTGGCTCATGTGTAATTAATAGTAGGGTAACACTAATAACATGTAGAATGTGAGCGCTATAGCTTCTGAGTAAGACTTATCATTTTAAAGATAGAGCGTTACTCCAGCTCTTTACCGTTATGGAAAATGGAATAAACAGTACGATTCTAACCCAATATGGAGGCCTTAACTGATTAAACAAAAAGATAATACATGCTTGAGACGCTGACGCTAAATTTAGCTTAAGTAGAAAGGCAGCGTATATCTAGGAAGGTAGTCGCTATTAAATCCTATTAACAGGTCATCTCATAGCATGCGAGTAAAGTGAGATAAGCAAGCAGCCAAGATAGCGCTTACCTGGGAAGGCAATCGCTACCGAGCATTTAAAAGTTATCTTTACAGCCTTGGTGGTAGTTACATATAACAGCCTTCATGCAAGGTAAAATTAATTAAAGCAACAATTTAACTGAGGTAATGCAAGATACTCATTAGCCCACAGCAAGACAATGCAATAACAATGTAAAGGATAAAGGCAGTCGCAACCTAAAGTCTAGTATTTACACAACAGCCTTCACGTGAAGTAAAATAGTGAAAGCGACAGTTAAACAGTAGCAATGCAGGATACTCGCTTGTCGACAACAGCACAGGCAAAACAATTCATAAGATGAAGGCTAGACACTTATATGCGGGCAACAGGACGAGGCAAAACAGTATAAACACAGCTGGATAAACTATTCTATGGAGTTCAGAGGAGATTTTACAGTAAAATGCAGTAAGTCACATAAATACAATCTCTACTTACATAGGAAACACACTCACAGCCGAGGATGCACAGCAACCTCTGACGACCTGTCATGGAAGAAGGGACAGCAACCGATGCAGGACCCAAGACTTTGTTAATTAGGCCGACTGAGGGCTACTGCAAGCAGATAACCCAAATGTAATGACTGCAACAGTGAAACAAGAACATCTGGAAATCTGGTAAGCACACAGTCCAAATACAAACTTTAAAACTTAAAAGTATCTCATATCAGTATAGAAAGACACGTACACACAAAGTTCTCAAATGAGTACTAAATGCTCAGAAAGTCACCTGACGGTGATGAAGAGATGAACTAATGATAACTTCCTTGCAGCAAAAACAAAAAAAGAAATCGAACTGGAGTATGAACCCCTCTGAATGGATATTCCTGGGGCAAGATATGAAGAACTTCTCTGTTAGCAATACGACGAATGACTTGCAATTTAATGAAGCTATGTTTACAACGAATGTAAAGAAAAGGAAAGTTCTACTGTGTACTGCTAAATGCAAAGCCAAACAGTAATGTCATACACTACAGTGATTTGTACCTTAATAGCCTCTCACTGCCATTTGCCAACACACACACATATGCACACACAAACGTACATAAAAGCCCCACTAAAGAAGGAATGGGGCAGAAGATGAAAGAGAATGGGAGGTGTAACATGCAAATGGAGTGAAAGAGCAGGGATGTCACAAGAAAGAACAATCTTTTGCAAACTCTTTATCTTCTCAAGCCAAAACAAGTGTTGAAATTCTACAACTTAAGAAAACTTTAGAAATGAATGTAAGATATGGCGATGTTGCTATTATTTTTTAAAGATACCAGACAGAAGTGCTTTTCCTTACAAATCTCTCTTCTGTGACTCTGCATTTGTGAAGACATTCAAGCTAAGGCATTTTCACTGAACAGAAGGCTCATCAAAAGAAACATGTAGCTCCTACTGCCTTACCTAACTGAAGCTTCGGGAATTGCTTCTACATTGGCTGGTACCTGCACCCCCTTCTCCCATTCTTGCCGCCATGGATCTGCCAAGATATAGTAGTCATCCTGATTGAGCTGGCAAGAATCTGGGACTTTCATTGCAGTTATGAGATCTGTACGAAAAACCTGCACATATGTAAAACAAAATTTTCAATGTTAAAAATGACCACATTCCACATAATTATTTCAGAAGACAAAGATTCTTTGCTCCATTTTTTTAATCTAATCAAATCTATCCCATGCCATACCAGAACTCCTTCAATTCAAATTCTATGCTAACTTACAATGCATGATTTTAAACGCTTTGCAAGTAACATAGCAATCCATAAAAGAAAAATCTATGTTAAGCCTAGTTTGCATAAACTGTATTCTTCAATCGTGTATGTCTCCACATTTGAGAAACCCCCCAAATTTAACCCTGCAAGATAAATCCCTACAGCCTGAACTTGTGTTTCTCACGTAAGCATGTTAGATTAAATAAGAAAGTATTATTTAGACAATGGCAACCTACTCCCTTGTGTCTTACAGTGTTCACATATTGGTCAGCATGTCTCGGGTGCCTGATATAGTTAGTACTTATCACTTATTATATCAACATCTCTCTAACTTTTGACAAAGAATGCAACGAACTCCGCTGTATGGTACAATAAAGGCTGTCCTCCACTTGATATATTCCAAAAATTCTCTCTCTAACTTTTCTCAGAAGACAGCTGCAATGCATGCTGCAAGGTAAAAATAAACATATTCAGGTTTCTAACTCAACCTGATACATCTCAAAAAGAATAAACAGGAATGTCCTGCTTGAAGCAGGCATATAAACACTGATATAAACAGCATCTGCTTAAATGCAAACTGAAGCCAAATATGAAAACAGAAGAGTCTTTACTTTATTGCCCTCCACACAACCCCAATAATAAGGTTCTGAATGTTGCTGCTGTTAAAAGAACAATAACTAGTACTTACGAAAGATACAAAGAAGGGAGTATAATCATGTGACCTCAAGAATCAATTTGTAAATAAAATGAAGGTGATTTTGCTAAACCAATCCTCTCCAACTTATGAATCTAGAAAGCAAATCCATGTAATAACGGCAACACTGAAAGCCACAACACACTTCAAGGAATCTCCAGGTAATGACACAGACTTTTTTTTTTCTTTTACCTTTACTGAATTTGGTAACAGGGAAGTTGACGGAAAACATTACAGTATTTTGCATAAAAATGCCTGGACATTTTGTTTACCTGGTGCAGTAAAAAGCTAACTGAACTAAACACATTTGAGTTACATGCTTGAGGAGAAACAAAATGTACCAACCATGCAACAAACTTGCAAAAATAACTGCCGCTCAAGTAGGAACACTGCTGTAGCAGTCCTGAGTACTGGGACTTCAGCCACCGAAGGCCTAACATCTGGGTAGGCTTCCAGAGCTCTGCACCTTCCCCCAGCCAGGCTGATGCTGTTGCGCAAAGTAATTACTTTGTAATTCCCTAACTCTTCCCTTGTCCTTCTATGGAATGAGAAAAAAGTTATGTATTCACCATAACGTTCCATGTGAGTTGTTCCATCTCGCCTTCATTCATCACTGATGGGTTCAGAGCCGATCCTCGACTCAGACATGGCCGACTAGCAAGCTCAAAGTTCTCCACTAGCTCGAGAACTCACCCCTTATTCCACAATGCATTGCTGGAATTACCTCACATCTTGTTTGCTGCGTACCATATAGACGTACAATAATTATTTTGCCTAGGAATGAATACACACTGAAAAACCAGGATGAAGACAGCCTCCAGGTCAACTGCCAGTCAGGAGGGGGAAGGAGGGAGGGACGCGAGAATGAAGGCGAGATGGAACAACTCACATGAAACGTTATGGTGAGTACATAACTTCTTTATGTGAAATTGTTCAATCTAGCCGTTCATTCATCACTGATGGGTAGCGTCCCTAGCACCCTGATCGTGGGTGGCTCACAGAAGTACACTCTTCAGAACCATAGAGCCAAATGAAGCCCTGTCCCTGGAGGCCTTTATCCACTTTGTAATGCATTATAAAAGTGTGAGGTTTAGACCATGTGGCTGCTGCACATATGTTGTCCAGAGGTAATTTGGCTTGAAAGGCTGAAGAGGTAGAAACTGCTCTGGTTGAATGAGCCTTTACCTTACTAGATAAGGGCATATTATGACAAGCATATGTGTAGGTGATGCAATCCGACAGCCACTTAGACAGGGTTGTTTTAGCAACTGGTTTATCATTCCTGGCCTCAGAAAAAGACACAAAGAGCTGATCTGATTTCCTAATGTCTTTTGTTCTGTCCAAATAAAATCTAAGTTGTCTATGAACACTGAGTTTGTGTAACATATATTCCAATTTGTTGGTATGATTAGGGAAGAAAACGGGCAACTCAATGACTTGATTAATGTTAATCTCAGAACATACTTTGGGCAGAAAGGATGGATTAGTTCTGAGAGATACTCTGTCCGCATGGAAGACCATATAAGGGGGCTTAATGGATAGGGCTTGGTGCTCTGACACTCCACGGGCTGAAGTGATGGCTACTAAGAAGATAGTTTTCCATGACAGAAATTTTAGTTCACAAGATGATGCAGGCTCAAATGGAGGAAGAATGATACGAGATAACATAAAATTCAAATTCCAGGGGGAATAAGGTGTCTTCACTGGAGGCCTTATGTGAAAGGAACCTTTTAGAAAAGCCTTAGACAATTGGTGAGCCATAATATTCAATCCATCAATTCCTAGAAGGAAATTAGATATAGCAGCTAATTGTACTCGTACTGTAGCTGCCGCTGCTCCTTTGTTGAAGATTAAGGGTCAATGTTGTGGGAAGAAGCCCAAATGGAAAATCTATTCCACTTACTACAATACAATTTTCTAGTGGAAGGTTTATGGGAAGCCAACAAAATCTGACTAGTGTCATGGGAAAGATTATAGAGCCTGACTATGCGGAGAATTGAAGCAGCCAAGCGGTTAGCTTCAGTGTCTGCAAGGATGGATGAAGATCCCCTGACGGATGTGTCAACAAGTCCGGAACCGGGTCCAGGATCCATGGATCTTCCAGAATGTGATGGTAAAGAAATAGAAACCAAATCTGCCGAGGCCAATGAGGGGCTATAAGGATGATCGTCCATCCCAGCAACTTTGCTTTCTGTAAGAATTTGGGTATCAGGGAAATTGGTGGAAATACGTAGAAGAGACCAGGGGACCAATCATGGACAAGAGCATCCCTCTGGGAGTGACCTGGAATGGGAATCGGGGCAAAATAGCTTCTGCATTTGTTGTTGATGTGACTGGCGAACAGGTCACAGGAAGGCTGGCCCCATTTGCAGAAGATCCTGTCTGCAATCTCTTGTTTGAGGGACCATTTGTGGGGCAATAACATTTCTCTGCTCAGTCTGTCCGCTATGACGTTGGATTTGCCCGGGATGTGCGTTGCCAACAGAAAGCGCTGGGATGACAGTGCCCACTGCCATACTACTGAGGGCTTCTCGGCAAAGGAGATAAGACTTGGTCCTGCCTTGTTTGCTCAGATACCAGACCACTGACATGTCTGTTTGCATTGCAATTGTCCCTAGAGGAAGAGAGTCCTGAAAGTATTGCAATGCTAGAAGTACTGCTCTCATCTCCAGGACATTGATATGCAGATGTGATTCTTGATCTGTCCATATGCCTTGGGTAGTCTTTCCCTGAAAAAGCCCCCCCCCCCCTATCAGGGAAGCGTCCGTGGTCACAGTGGCAACTGGAGGGGGGAGCATGAAAGCATGTCCTATTGTGACATGAAGAGACGTCAACCACCACTGAAGATCCTTCTTGCAAGAATTTATCAGGATCATGTGACTCATCGGAAGTTCTTGGTAAGACCATTGCGTGAACAGAAGCCATTGAAGGATTCTCATATGCATCCTTGCTAACGGGATTGCTAAAATAGCTGCCGCCATCAATCCTAGAACTTTCAATACCTCTGCAGCTGGTGCTCTGTTCTTTGATATAAGGGACATGATGTGTTGGCGAAGAATAGAAATTCTTTCTGGCGGAAGGAGAAGAGTGGTGGTTGACGTGTCTAGTTCTGTTCCTATAAAAACGATATGCTGCGATGGCAACGAGGCAGACTTTTCGAAGTTGACTGTAATGCCTAGCCGATCGCAGAGCGGCAGAGTAGCCTCTCTCACTTGAAGAAGTTGATGCCTGGTGGTGGAGGTAAGGAGCCAATTGTCTAGTTACGGAAGCACCTGGAATCCTAGACGCCTCAGGTGAGACGTGACTACTGCCATGCACTTGAACACTCTGGGGGCTGTAGCGAAACCAAAGGACAGAGCTCGGAATTGATAATGATTGGCTCCCAGCTGGAAATGCAGGTGATCCCTGGATGGTCTGGCCATCTTTATGTGGTAGTACACATCCTTGAGATCGATCAAGCACATCCAATTGTCCTACCCCAGAAATGACCATTCGGAACTTCTCTTTTTCTCACAAATTGGTTGAGTCTGCTGAGATCCAAAATGGGTCTCCAGTCCCCTGTTTTCTTTGGAACCAAAAAGAACCTTGAGCAAGTTTTGAATCCTGTCTGGTCTGCTGGGACTAGCTGGATGACTCTCTTTTTTCTAGCAATCTGCGTACCTCTATTGCTGCTTGTACCATGTGACTGGGTGGAACGTCCAGGATTTTTTTTGACGGGAAGAGGCTGGGTGGAGAACGGTATGAAATACCTTCTGGAAAGGATACCTTGTACCCAACTGTCATTTGTTATAATTAGCCAGGCTTTTGGGTACAATGATAAGCGACCCCCGACTGCTTCCAGAATAGGAGAGCCGGGCCTCCCTTCAGGAGTGCTGGTAGGAGTGACCAGAGAAGTGATCTCTGTCACTCTGGTGTTGCAGACCCCCTCTGCCGCGAGGGTGGCGTCTTCCATTGAAACCCCCTCCTCTGCCTCTGGAGGGGGGTTCTCCACGTGTGTCTTGAAAGGCTCACTAGGCTTTCCGGAACCACATCTTTCCTCCCCTCTGACCTTTGGGAAAGGGTCGAGTGGGGGTGGAAAAACAGACTGACGACAGACTAGTCTTTCCTTCTTGCTTACACCTGGTCAAAGTCTCCTTCACCTTTGGCCCAAACAAAGATGAGCTGTCAAATGAGGTATTAGTAAAGGAAGACTTGAAGGGTTCCGCGAAGGAACAGAGTCGCAATTCAGGCATGCCTACGAAGGGCGATTCCTGTACCTGTGGCTCTACTTGAACCATCAGCTGCGTATGATAAGAGAGGCATGGACGAGTTGACTATCGAATTGAAGGTAGAGAGCTGAGTGGCAATCTTGTCAGATACACTCGAAGCTACAGCACCCTCAACAGTATCTCCCACAGCTCCTTAAGGAGATCTCTCTGCAGTCTGGTAAAATGTGTCAAGTAGTTCAGTGATCTGAGTGATAAAGTCGGTAAAATGAACATACGTTTCCCATATCTATCCATGACCCTAGATACTCTGTTAGGAGGATGGATGGATGAGAAAGTCTCAGACATTTCCTTTTTGTTGGCTGCCATGGCATCAACAGGGACTCCCGTGGTCAAAAAGGACTTATCCACAGGGGCTGAAATAAACTTATTAGGCCTCCTAGGAACAGGTTCCATAGATTCTGAAGACTCCCACTCCCTATGAGAGACCAGATCCATAAGCTCATCATAGGGCAGAGATACCCAAGTGGTGGCCGACTCGTCCTCAGTAGGGCTCCTGGACTGCCAATCACCCATCTGCCTAAGAATTTCAAGAATCTCGCCAAAAGAGATGTCCTCAGAGGGGGATCTAGGGGACCCTTCTGATTCATCCAGGTCGGTGTCCGATGTGAGAGACTCCTGGGGAGAGTACAAATGCCTCCTCTTGCATAATCTCTTCCTGGGAACCTCTTCAGGGGGAACTTCTGGAGAGGTCTCAGAAGAGCAGGAGCACACTGTGGGGCTACCTGAGGCTCAGGGTCTCTACGCTTGGGATGACCGGAGGAGACAGAAACTGACACAGGCACTTTAGGGGTAGAAGACGCCAGACCTTGAGATGAGGAAATCTTAGGAGACAGCGCTCGCCTCATGGTTTTGAATGCACCTCGACTCCGATGAGAAGGAATCAACTGCTCCAACGGAGCCGCGAGCTCCTCCTGCACCGAAGCCGTGGGCTCTGAGCCCAAGGTAGGAGCCGAGCTCACCCAAGCCGAGGCCCCGAGCGGAAGAGTCGACACTGACAAGTCGGTGCGGCTATCCTCCCCGGACCTGACCGGAGAGTGTCGGCTCCTAGAGTCCCCGGTCGGTGCCAAGAACGTCCGAGCAGATGGAGCCGACAACACTGGAGCAGATGTCGGCTGCAAGGGATCCACAATCATCAGGTTGGCCTCCTCCGGGCTCCAAAGTCCGGTATGGCTCGGAGGAGGAGCAGATAAGGGTCTTTGGCTACAACAGTTGGGTCTGAGCCGACAGCAATTTAGCTGGGCCTGGTGCCTTTAAGAGTTTCTGAACCAACCGGTCCATATCCAGATCAGATAGGCTGACAGAGGACCTGGAAGGGTGAACGGATGGAGCCAACTGAAGCAATATGGATGGAGGTTTTGCAGCAACCGGTTCCAGAGCAGTGTCCCGGTTCCGAAAAGAACAGACTGTCGGCTCCAAAGGCAGTGGAGCCAAAGTCATCACACTTTCTGAACTTTCCCTTTTTTAGACCTAGAATCAGAGGAAGATTTGGATGATTTACTGGCTCCATCCTGGTCAGACAATGCCTTCAGAAAAGGGGTGTTTGATGATACCCCTATCAATCAACTTCCTCTTCCTTTCTGCTACCACTCTGGTGGAAAAGGAGTGACAGATACTGCAAGACTCTTGCAGGTGCACCTCACCCAAACAGTAAACACATTGCACATGGGCATTCGTGACTGACATTTGCTGTCCGCAGTCTGGGCATTTTTTAAACCCAGACTTTGGATGTTGGACTTTTTCTTCAGACATTTCCACAACTGAAACACACTATTTAACTATGAGCTATTTTATCTAACTAACTCACACAAACACACACAGCCCAAAAGGGGCAACTGACAACTATATAAATATAAACAGGATTAGAAATCCAATAACAATAGTCCCAACAGGGAACACTGACTAATAACTAAAAAAAGGGATCCTAAGGCCAAAGGGCCGAAGGCAAAGGTAGATTATACTGAGGAAAGGGGTATGAACACAGAAAGACAACCATCTACTAGCTAGTAAAATCTATTATTAAAAATAGATCAAGGATATATAAAAATTGAAAAATATAACTTGCTGAAAGTTGAAAAACTCCCAATAAAGTCTCGAGCAAAGCTAGAAACCAAGAGATCCATGCCGTGGCAAACTAGATCTGAGGTAATTCCAGCAGTGCATTGTGGGATAAGGGGTGGGGTCTCGAGTTACTGGAGAACTTTGAGCTTGCTAGTCGGCTGTGTTGGAGCCGAGGATTGGCTCCGAACCCATCAGTGATGAATGAATGGCGAGATTAAACAACTTCACATTAAATGATACAGCAAGTAGCTGCAGAATGTCAAGGCTAGCCGCCTGGTGGTGTGACTTGGTCACTGTTGATGTGACACCCCACATACAAAATGGGTAAAGGGGGTCGATGCCAATGTGGATGTCACACAGACAGATTAGTAGACTGTTAAGAGTGTATTCACCGTCACAGTCATAAATGAAGGGATTTCCTGTCATGAAAGCCCTTGGCAGGCCCGACTACGAGAGAATTTTCTACTCTTTCTGAAGCTGGCAGATGTCCTGACTGAAGTCAAGACATTTGGGTATAAAGGGAATCAAGTGGCAGCATAACCTCAGTACTTTCTTGCCCCCAACACATAGTAGCCCCCAAGCAGGTCCCTAAGGTCAAGGCCCAAAGTTCAGAAAGTCCAGAGTATGTACAGAGGATATGTACAGAGGAGGAAAGAACAACCTGGAACTAGAGAGGAGAATAACCACCCCAATCCAATGGGGCAAAGAGGAGAAGGAAGGGAGGGAAAGAATACCAAAAGTGAATATACTCAAACTTCAACATGTATGGTAAGTGTCTGCAACTATACTACATCCTTTGTATCTCACTGTTGATGTCATAACTGATGGGATGACTCCCAAATCTGAAAGGAGGGTTGGTAGAAAGATTAAGGAGAGGAAAGGTTGCTTTGCAAGATGGCTGTGGCAAACCCCACTATGGACTTGGAGAAGGTTGGAAGGTAATAATGTTTGGTGAAGGGATGCACCGAGGACCAAGTAGCAGCTTCCAAAATGTCCTTAGTGACCATCCCTTTTAGAAAAGCAGTAGATGTAGCAGTAGCACTAGTGCAGTGAGACCTAACATGGTCTGTAGTCTTCTTTCCATGACAGCTGTAGTAAAACAAGATACGGTGGGAGATCCAATTGAAGACTGACTGTTTAGAAACTGGCCTTCCCTCTGAGCTACAGGCAAGGCCACAAAATACTGGTCAGACTTCCTGAAATTCTTCATTCTGTCCACGTAGTAATGCAGTTGCCTACGCACATCCTAAGTATAGATGATTCTTTCCCCCGTGTTTTGAGGGTTAGGAGAGAAGGTAGGCATGTAGATTTAGTCTGATTTAAAGAGATCTCTGTAACCACTTTAGGCATAAAGGAACGGTTGGTCAAAACAAAAAGACTCTGGTTAGAAAGTGATGAAAGGCTCCATACACAAAGGGCTTGAAGCTTTGAAACCCTTTAGGCTGAAGTAATGGCCAGCAGGAAGGCTGTCTTCCAGGTTCACAGGAGCACAGAAAGTCACTAGGCTATTGGCCCTGAGGCCCTTATAAGCCTAGGCAAGTCAGCACGTGCGACCCCTGTCCAGCAGGGACACAGGTGGAATCCCAGGGGTGTATTTTCTATTTCTCATCCAGTTATCCAGGTTGCACTTAAAAAGGAATAATGAGGTATTCTGCTTGACGTGGGGAGGGAGTCTATTCCACAAATGGGGGAGTCTCTGGGTCACAAATCTGTCCTGCCAACAAGTCCTACTGATGTCACAGACCAAGGTGAGGTCGCATGTGCGGGTTACTTGAGTGGAGCTTGACTTCTGGATATGCAGCAGTTCCATCAAGGCGGGGTCTGAGATTGCTTTGTATGCCAGTCAGAGGTCAGCTCTGAGGAGTCTGTATAAAACTGAGTAGAGGGACAGTGCTTTTAGCCTGTCTGTGCAGGGTACATGTTTGAGCCCTTGGACTCTCCTAGAGAGGAACTGCTGTGGTCTTTCCAGATGCTGCATGTGCTTTGCGAGGTACATTCCGAAAGGGGCATTGTAATCAATTAATGGGCCTTATAAGGGAAGAATACAGGAATGTTATAACCTCCTTGACCCTGGATGAGATACCCTTACTTATGAGGTGGGCCATGTAGAAAGCTTTCTGTACAACGGAAGCAACATGGTGGTCAAAAGTCAGGTTGCTGTCAACCTGGATGCCCAAATCCCTCATGACTGACTGCGTGCTTAGGATGTTGTTATTAATGTGATAATTTGTGGGGACATCACTCTCACCAAGGGGATAATGATGCATTTTTTGGTATTTAGGTTGAAGCCATGTTTCTGGCACCCGTCATTTGTTTGGGTGAGACCCTCTTGAAGGATGTCCACATCACTAGGGAAATTGATGACAGTGCCCAGCTTGCTGTCATCTGCAAAACTGGTCAGCCACAGCCCACTGATTTTGGCCTGCATCTCAGAAAAGTATATCCCAAATAACAGAGGCCCCAAGATCAACCTCTGGGGTACGCCGCTCGTTACGGGTCTACTGCTTGAGGTGGCTTCCCCTATTTTGACTAGGTGGGTTCTATCAGTGAGCCAGTTTGCTACCCATCTGGTAACATATGGATTAATGCCTAGTTGAGAGAGTTTATCTCTTATACCAGAGTGGTGAATAGTGTTGAAGGCTTTTGCCAGGTCAAGGTAGGCATTGTGCACAGTCTTCATCTCGTCCATAGCTTTGGTGACCGTCTCAAAGAAATCGACCAAATTTAGCAGACATGACCTCCCCTTGATGAAGCCAAACTGTGTGGGATCTAGTGTTTGGAGGTTGCCAATGTCCTTATTAATGAGGTCCATGATTGTCCATAATAATCTGCTCCATGGCCTAGCAGATCAGGCTAGTTAGGCCGATGGGTCTATAATTTCCCGGATTGGTGGACGCTCCACCTTTGTGCAAAGGGATGACAGTGGCTGTCCTCCACTCAGCTGGGATGAAGCTGGTACACAGGTTTTGGTTGAATAGGATGCCTAATGGGGCTGCAAGTTCCTGCCTGAGATCATGAAGAATGTTATCAGGTCCCATGGAGGCTGTATTTTTTGCCTTTGAGACAGCAGTGATGACCTGTTCCTTAGAGATAAGGAGAGGGGGGCAGATATTAGGAATGTCTTGATTTGCTGATGAGGGGGGACAGAGGGGTGAAGTTTTTGCTGAATCTGTCAGCCAGCAGGTTGGCTATTATCTACGGCATTTGTATATATGGTGTCCTTGACCACCAGTTCTAAGCAGATCTGGGTGATCCTTTGAGACTGCGGACATATGTGAAGAAGACCTTATGAATGGCTGTAGTACATGTGGCCAATTTGAACTCAAAGTTTGCTTTGGAGGATTCCACTTGTGCTCTTATTTGCTTGGTCAGGCTAAGGAGAGACCGCTTCCAATTGGGCACCTGCTCCTTCGTGGTCCTGGACAGCAAATTTAGAGTTTATTTATTGCAGGTGTCCACCAGAGAAGTTTACTCTTCCTTGCGGAGGATGATTTTATCCTGTCTGGTATTCCTGACTCCATGCATCTACATAAATGGTTGTATAGTACTTTGGTGCCAGTTTCTACAGAGGGGGAGGGGGCTGTGAAGCTGTTTATACCATCCCTCAGGAGGTTGTAATCAGCTTTGGAGACGTTTTTTTTGTTTGACCCTAGCTAGAGGGGAGGGAAGGGTGAGATGGTGACTTTGGAAATTACTGCTTTATGGTCGGATCTTACCAGGGAGGATGATACTGCAGGGATGCCGCAGTGGTTATTCATGTTGGTTAACATCAAGTCCAAAATATTATCACCTCTTGTGGGAGTATCCACTAGCAGTTCCAAGGTGTTTGCATTGAAACAAATTGAGGAATCTCTGGGCATTTGTGCTCTGGAATGAGTAGCTATTCCAGTCTATATTTGGGTAGTTAAAGTCAACCAAGATCAGAGTAAAGGGTTGAATCTTGATAGATTCAAAGAGGTCCAGATAGACGGAGTGGGCATCTTGAGTCAAATTTGGGGGCCTGTAGCTAGCTATGATTTGAATATGGGTCTTGTCAATGGTTAACTGCACCTGCAGTGTCTCATGTGCGTCATACTGTATGTCTTCTATATATATTGATACACCTCCTTTGGCTTTGCTGCCCACAGTCTGGGGTCTGAATGTAAGAAAGGATGAGTAACCAGGTAAGGCTGGGGTGCTCTCTGTGGCTTTGAACCAGGTTTCTGTGACTGCACAAATGTCGGCATCTTCCAGGGTTATGAATGCTTGCAATGAGTGCAGTTTTATGTTTAGACTCCTAGCGTCTAGCAGCATGACCTTTAATTTGTGTTTTGTTGAAATTTTTATGTTGGTAGTTTTGACCTCATCACTTTTCCTAAAAAAGGCACTATGGCAGAGGCAAGAGCCTTTGCCAGAAGCCTGAAGCCCAAGTGAGATAGTTGCAGGCCATCTCTGGCAAAGCATCGTGGTCCGTCAATCATATCTTCCCAGGCTGTCAGGTACTGAATCACCCTGGAAACTAAGTCAATTGTTAAAGTCAATCATTTTTTGTTTGCACTGAGGCATAATTCTGGGTGAGGGTAGAATGCTGCTTAAGGGTAGGGACATACCTGCCTGGGACATGTATTCAGTGAGCTCAATCATGTCGCTCCTCATATAGTCCAGGGAGGTACGTTTCAAGTCATTCACGCCAACATGGACTATGACAAAGTCATAACAGTACCTGCTGTTGACAGACTTGAGTGTGTGTGAGATATGGTGGATTCTGGCCCCTGACAAAACTAACCGTGACTTTCTCCTTATCCAGCCTGGTGAGAGACATATGTGTGTGTCTCACAATGGAGTCTCCTATGACTAATATGATGGGTTTATGGTTAAGCCTTAGTGGCTGAGACACAGGTGTGTGGACTATGCATGGTATGTGGTGTAGAGGATTGTGGAGTTTGCGTCGGTTTTTGCCTCGGAAGTCTCTTTTGGTTAGGTATGTTTTTGTTGAGAACTTCTGCATATGTGGGTGTGTATTGTGTAGGTGTGGGTGGTGTCTGAGGTGTATTGATTGTGTTGACAACCTGCTCAGTGCCAGATATATTGGCTTGTGAGGGAGAGAGCATAGACTCGAGGTTTCTAATGTAATTGCATCTCTCAAATTGTGTTCCTAGGTGGTAGTAGTAGATGATTGTCCGTGTACATGAGGCATTTGCTACACTGTCTCAGGATGCCCATATCAACCAGACTGGCAGGAGAAACTGTAGGAAATTGTCCATCCATATTTGTCAGAATCTGAGGGAGAGAGGCCAGGGAGAGCCAAGGGGTAGACCTAAAGCCCAAGTGCTTAAATCAAAACTAAGAGGCTTCGAATGACACTTACAATTTAAAGAGGCTATACACAAGCAGTAATAAATGCAGCAGAAAAGATGTAACAGAACAAGCAGCAGTAAAAGCAAGATGAAGTAATAGAGTAGGAGGAGGCAACACAAATACAGTAAAAGAGCTGAATAAACTATTCTGTTAGTAAAGTGGAAAGGGAGAGAAGAGGAACAGAAGATAATTCAGGGTTGGAAATGTAATGTCTGCAGATGCAGCTGGCTTGAAAGGCAGGAGACTGAGCTTCTCCAGAATTAAAGTGAGATCCCACGGGGAACAGGTGGTTTCCTCAGGGGTCTAATGTGGATAACCCCTCTCAGGAACCACTTTATGACAGGATGGGAGAAGAGAGGATGCTGAATAGGCAGATAAGCTAAAATTGCTGAAGCGTAAACTTTAATAATGGAATAAAAAAGTCCTTTGATAAAACATCCTGAGAAGTATGAAAAGACCAGAAGCATCTGAGCTTGCAGAGGGTTCTTTCCCTTTTGTCTGTACCATATACTGAATCTCTTCCATTTGAGGGAGTAATATTTTCTTGTGTTAGGTCTCCTTGCTTCTTTTAGAATGTCCAAGACCTGTTTGTTGAGAGGTGCCCTCTGCCAGGGGGTCAAGGTATCACCCAAGCTGTCAATTTGAGTCTCTTCAGGTTGGGGTATATGATTTTTCCCTTGTTCTATGTTAACAGATCCACTCGCTGGGTCCGCAAAGTATAGTTGTGTATACTTACTATAAATGTAGATGTTCGAGTGTATTCACTGTTGCAGTCATCACATTTGGGTTATCACTGCCAGGGTAGCCCTCAGTCGGCCAGAATACCAGAGGCTTATTATTTCTGCGTCGGTTGCCATCGCTCCAGAACTGACGTCAGGTCGTCAGTGGTATAAAATAAGGCAGCAGACACCATTACATCAGATTTTCTTGCCCTAACTGTCAGGAGCCCCCAAGAGGGAGCTAGGTTATGGTGGAAGAACGCCACCAGTAGAAAGTAAATACCAAAAGTTCCTTGTAAGGAGAGAGAGAGAGAGAGAGAGAGACACAGAGACAAGGGGGATGGAGGGAGGAAAACCAGGACTGCATGCAACAGTGAATACACACGAACATCTACATTTATGGTAAGTGTACACAACTGTACTATGTTCTTTGTGTTTCACTGTTGCAGTCATCACACTTGGGTTGATTCCCAAAGCAGAAGAAAAGGGTGGAGGCAGTCAAGAAGACAGGGGGCTGGAAGGATACCCTGCAAGAATGCGGTGGCAAAGCCTGCCCTGGATGTGGAGAAGATAGGCAGGTGGTAATGCTTGGTGAAGGTATGAATAGATGTCCATGTTGCAGCCTCCAGGATGTCCCTGGTGGGGACTCCTCTGAGGAAAGCTGCAGAGGTGGGGATTGCTCTAATGTGTCCTATCCCCTTGGGGGGAGGTTTCCAGTGTTGCTTGTAGCACAAATGGATGCAGTGTGCTATCCGTTTGGAAATGGTTTGTTTGGATATGGCCTTGCTCTCTGCTCCTGCAGCAAAGCTGACTAACAATTGATTAGTCTTTCTAAATGATTTAGTCCGGTCTAGGTAGAATCTGAGCTGCCTGTGCACATCTAGAGAGTGCAGAATCATTTCCCCTTGTTATGAGGGTTAGGGAAAAAGGTGGGTAAATGAATGGATTGGTTGAGAGTCACACTGGACACCACTTTTGGCATGAAGGATGGGTTAGTCCTGAGGGAGACCCTGTCAGCATGGAAAATGATAAACGGTTCTACAGCCATTAGCGTGTGTAGCTTGGGTACTCTTCTTGCTGAAGTGATGGCCAAAAGCAAGGCTGTCTTCCATGACAGAAACTTTAACTTTGCTAAAGCTGATGGTTCAAAGGGGGGCAGGGTGAGCTTTTCCAACAGAAAATTTAGATCCCAAGCTGGGGTAGGTGCTCTTCTGGGTGGCCTCAAGTTGCTAGTCCCTCTTAGGAATTGTTTGATGAGAGGGCGTGAGAAAAAAGGTTGCTCAGTACTGAAATGAGCAGAGGCATGAATTTTAATAGAAGAAAAGGACAAACTTCTGTGTAGTAGGTCAGCAAGGTAATCCAGGATGAGAGGTAGGGAGGGCTGTGCCATCCCGGCTCCCTTAGCCTGGATCCAGGTGCAAAACCTTTTCCACTTGTCAGCATAACACTTTCTAGTGCTAGGGTGTCTGGCCTCTTGTATAACATGTAGAACTTGCTTGCTGAGATTGGCAGCTTGTGCAGTGGTTAGGGAATGAGCCAAGCTGCCAGATTGAGAGTCTGCAATTGTGGATGCGTGAATTCTCCATTACTCTGGGCCAGGAGCGTTGGGATCTGAGGAAGATGCCATGGTGGCAGAGGTGACAGGCTGCGCAGCAGTGGGTACCAGTGCTGGTGTGGCTAGTCTGGGGCAACCAGGATTGTCCTCAGTTTTTCCTCCCTTATTTTGAGCAGTACCCTTGTAATGAGCAATAGAGGGGGAAATGCACAGACCGAGAGGTTGACCCACTGGAAAGATAGAGCATCCACTTTCCAGGCCTTGCAGTGAGGCTACCTGGAGCAAAATTTGCTGAGTTGATGGTTGGAGTGGGAAGCAAAGAGGTCGTCCTTCGGGGTGCCCCATTGCTGGGTTACAAGGGTGAAGGTTCTTTGGTCTAGCTGCGACTTGTGTGGGTCCAGAAGATTTCTGCTTAAGTTGTCTGCCAGAGAGTTTAGAGAGCCTGGCAGGAATTATGCTAACAGGTGCAGTTGCATGGCTGAGGCCACGTGTCAAAGGGTCATGGCGAGCCTGCACAGAGGGTACGAGTGAGTCCCTCCCTGCTTGTTGATATACCACATCACATTGGTGTTGTCTGTTTTGATCAGTAGAGCCCCCGGGGAGTGTAGGGGTCTGAAAGCTGTCAGTGTTTGCTGGACAGCTAACATCTCTTTTTAGTTGATGTGCAGATGTATTTGATGTGGGCTCCATTGGCCCTGTATTCACCTGCCATCCAGGTATGCACCCCAGGCATAGTAAGATGCATCTGTGGTGAGGGTTGGGAGGTGTGGGGTTGTGAGAAGGGTAGTCCCTTGTTGTGGTAGCATGCTGCTGCCCACCAAAGAAAATCTTTCCTTAAACAAGGTATCATTGGTATAATTGTTTCCAGGCCTGGAGAGTGTGGACACCAAAGGCTTTTTAGGTACCACTGCCATTTCCTCATATGCAGTCTGGCATGTGGAATGAGTAGAATGCAAGAAGCCATGAACCCCAGAGCTTGCAGGATTTTCCTTGCGGATAACTGGGGTCTGGTGGCTAGGTGAGAGAAGTAGGCTGTCAGGTAGGTTTGTTTTTCTGGTGTAAGGAATGCCATCTGGGATGCTGTGTTCAGGCTTGCTCCCAGGTACATAATTTTCTGGGTGGGTACTACTTTGGATTTCTTTTCATTGATAGTATACCCCAGGGAGGTCAGTAGGTTCTTTACAAAGGTCAGGTGCTTTATCAGCTTTTCCTGTCTACCTGAATCAGGCAGTCGCCTAAGTATGGGTAAATTTGAATATTTCTTTGCCTACAAAAAGCAATGGCGGGAGCCAGACATTTTGTGAAAACTCTGGGAGCAGTGGATAAGCCAAAGGGAAGCACAGAGAACTGAAAGTGCAGTGATCCTTCCCTGAAACGTAGATATTTCCTTCAAGATTCCCCGATTGGGATGTGTAGGTAGGCCTCTTTTAGGTCTAGGGTGGGTAACCAAGCATCCTTGGAGAGCATAAGCAGTAGTTGCTGGAGGGGGAGCATTTTGAATTTTGGTATCACAAGAAAGGTGCTTAGAATGGATAAATCGAGGATGGGCACCAGGTGCCCTCTTTTCTGGGTACCAGGAAGAGTCTGGAGTAGAAACCTTGGCCTATCTGTACTGCAGGAATGTGCACTATTGCCCTCATACAGAGCAGGAAAAGGACTTGCTTTCTGGCCTCTGTTCACTGGTTTGGGGGAAGATGTGGGAACCCTTTAGGGGTTGGTAGTGTGTGGGAATAAAATTAGTATCCCTGGGACACTATGTTGAGGACCCAGCGGTCACTGGTAATGGTGGCCCAGGTGCTTGCGTGGAAGGAGAGTTTTCCTCCTAGGGGCAGTAACAGGTGGGCAGAGGGAGGGGGTGTAAGTGAAAAGTCATTGTGAGTTCTTAGCATGAGGGGGTGGCTTAGCACTCCCTGGTTTTGAAGATGAGGAACTCCATTGCTTAGATCTCTGCATTCCCTGGAGCTGCTGTCTGGGGGGCCTGCTTCCCCAAGGTCTGGGCTGAGCTGACCTACAGGGGGCAGGAAGGGCCAGTGCTTGGAGGGGCAATGCCTACTGAACCTGGCTGGCTGGACCTGCAAGAAGTCCTTAACTGTCTGCATAGATTTAGCTTTTTCTTCCATCTTTTTTTAAGACCTCCTCTGCCTTGGTGCCAAATAAGTTGCCTTTGTGCAAGGGTCCATCCAATAATTTGGATTTGACATGGTCTGGCAAGGGCTGTTCCTTAAGCCATGCATGCCTTCTAAGGACAGAACCATTGACTGCTGCCCTGCAAGATGCTTCTAGGGCATCAAAACCACATTGTAAGGTGTGCTTAGTTACTTGACTTGCAGAATGCATTAACTCTTGTAACTCTATTTTCTGCACAAGCAGGAAAAGCTGATAATTTTTGTTTGAGGAGTTCCATGGCACGTTGCTGAAATTTTAGCATATGGAACTGACAATTTAGTGCTTCAAGAGTAGCAGAGGTGTATACTTTTTTACTCCATCTGTCTAATGCTCGGGAATCCCTATCTGCGGGGGGGTGGGATTCTTGGCAGAAGTTGCTTTAATTCCTTTAGGCCCTTGAGAAATAACCCCGGGGTCAGCAGTAGGATTTTTGAAAAGAAATTTGTGAGAGTCAGGCACTCTATAGTACCTGCCAGGTTTCCTGGGAGCAGGAGGGAGGGTGTCAGGAGTCAAACTTGATTCCATAAAAACATCATCTACAACAGCCAGGACAGGAGGAATGACCAGAGGTCTGTGCTGTGGAAGATCTAAGAATTCCCAGAGTCTCTTTTTAGACTGAGGGTATTCCTGACATTCCCACTGGAAATGGTCCCTTAAAATATGTAGGGTTTTCCCCAAAGGAAAAGTCCTCAAGTGGAGAGGCTGAAGGAATGGATTCCTCTGCATCACAAGCCTCATAAGCGGAGAGGGGTTGCATGTCTTCATATTCAGATGCATCAGAGTCATCGGATTTCTGTTCAGATAAAACTACAGGGGACAAATCTCTTTTTCTTTTGGAAGGGGTAGTCTGGCTTCCTCTGATCAGCATTATAAGGTCTTCCGCCATTTTAAGCATTGGAGACCAAGGCAAGGAAGCAGGTGCCTGAGATTGGGTCGTCACTTTCTTGGGTGTAGTTCATACCCTGGGCCTCAGAAACTTGGTAGCTTTTGAAAGAACGGTAGAAGCAAAAGAAGTCGGTCTGTGTCGAGAATCGGTAGTGTGAAATACTTCCTCGGAAGCCGGTGTCTTTTCAACGGTTCCGGATCCATCCAAGGTAGATACATCCACAGGAACCTTAGTCGATGAAGAATCTCGTGGTATACCGGACATCGAAAGGGTCTCAGTAGCAGCCTGCGAATCCACAGAAGCAGGCATCAGGGGCTACGAAAGCGCTTCACTGAGGACCGGAGAAATGACGACTAGCTTAACGGAAGTGTCGTCAGTAGGTATGGACCTGTGCAGTCCGTCTCTGTCTTTATATTTTTTCAGATCATCTGCTGTCAGATGGGTTACTGAAGCCATATCGGAATTCAAGGACTGACAGCGAAAATATCTAGCTACAATAAGGGCCCGGTGACATATAGTTCTGGAGTTGAACAAAGCACAAAAGCGACAGCGGGGGATGTCGTGGTCTGGGCCTAAGCAAGTCACTCAGTAAGAATGAAAGTCTCGGTGTGGTATTTGCTTTCCACAGGCGAGACAATTGTTAACTTTTTCTGGCATCAGTTAGAGCAAGAAAAAAGGATCCCCAATGGGGTACTTAGCTTTAGAAGACTTCAACTCGGAAACGAAAACTCAGGTAGCGGCCGACCGGCACTCATGCGAACTGCTTCTGCTTTGGGCTCCTCGGCAAGAAAGACTGATGTAATGGCGTTAGCTGCCTTATTTTATACCACTGATGATCTGACGTCAGTCCTGGAGTGACGGGATGCAGAAATACTAAGCCTCTGGTATTTGCCGACCGGCACTCATGCAAACTGCTTCTGCTTTGGGCTCCTCAGCAAGAAAGACTGATGTAATGACGTTAGCTGCCTTATTTTATACCACTGATGATCTGACGTCAGTCCTGGAGCGATGGGAACAGATGCGGAAATACTAAGCCTCTGGTATTTGGGCCGACTGAGGGCTATCCTTGCAGTGATGACCCAAATGTGATGACGGCAACAGTGAAACATGAAGAACATCCATGGTTCCTTCTTGCTTAAAGTGAGCATTAGAGGATACCAATTTGGGGCTATCAGAATGCCTTTGGGCCTTTTTCCTTTATCTTCATCAGTAACCTGGGACCAAGGGTACTGGAGGTAAGGCATAGAGGAATAGGCCTATCTAAGGGAAGGAGAAGGTATCGGTCATACAGCCTGACCTTGTTTTGGTCCTTCAGCAACACTTTTTCAAGTGAGCATTTTCTTTGGTGGCAAAAGGGTCTACCTGTGGTATGCATCATTCTTTGACTATGTTAAAAAAAACTTCCTGATCCAGCTGGCACTCATGAGGGTCTGACAAGGTTCCTGCTTAGGTGATCCGCCAACTGACTGGTGTCTTTTGGTAAGTACTGTGCCACGAGGTGCAAGTCTAGGGAGTTTGCAGTTTCCCAAAGGTGTATGGCTAGGCAACAAAGACTGTAACAAAAAGTACCCCCCCACTTATTTATGTACCACATAACTCTGGTATTGTCGGTCTTTAATAGGAGTACTCCTGGTTTCCATCGTTCTTTGAAGGCAAGCAAACCTGTTTGGACTGCCATCAGTTCTTTTAGGTTGATGTGTTTGTTCTTGAACTGGGAGTCCCATCTGCCCTGAGTCTGTAAGTTGCTGTAGTGGGCTCCTCTAGTTATTTCCCAAGCATCTGTGGTCAGAATTTGGTCTTGAGGGATGAAACTGAAAGGAAGGCACAGGTTAAGGGAGCATGTTCAGGCCTACACCACAAACTCCTTCCTGAGACAAGAGAGAAACTTCACCCTGAAGTTGAGGGATTAAGAATATCGGCACCACACATTTCTGAGGTTCCACTGCAGCTTCCTCATAGTAGTCTGCTTAGGGGGTCATGAGGATGCAAGAAACCATGTAATCCATGGCTCTGATGAACTTTCTGGCTGTGAGGTAGTTTCTGAGAAGGAGCTTTTGGAAATACAACTTTTCCGCAACAAGAAATACTAAACACAGCCCGAAAATACACCTTTTCCGCAACAAGAAATACTAAACACAGCCCGAAAAACACTCTCTCAAGCTTTACTACTTCTAACACTCCTATGTAGCTGCCACATATTCACAAACCTAAACTCTACACTCATTTCCAGACTTGAAACTACCTACAACAAGGTTGCCAGATTTGCAGCGAACCAAACCTACAAGTCACACCACTGCTTAGCACTCCAGCAACTGGACTGGCTAGAGCTCCCTCGTCTGCTCCAACCATACAAACTACAAATCATTCACTCCATCCACTATCTACCCTCCTTCTGCCCCAGCCTCTCCTCCATCATAGCTAAATATTCCCCTGTTAGGACTCTACGCAGCTCAGACCAAGAATTATTACACATCTACAAACCCAAAACCAAAATATGATGTCTTCTCTAACTATAACCCAGCTACATCCTGGAACCAACTCCCCTTGGAAATAAAGTCCCTTCACCATTGCAAGAGTTTCAAATTAGCTATAAGAAAATACCTAAAAAAAATGGTCTTGCCACTGTAGTCATCCACCCTGAAACCACTATCCTTCCACCTATTTCACCACCTCACTCTAAATGTGTCTCTAACCTTGTACTCCTACCTCTTCCTTCCTTCCACCACTTCCCTTCCTTCATCTCTAACCAATCTTGATTCATTCAGCTCCAAATTAACCTACTTTAACTAGTCTGTCTAAAAGGTCACCTCTACTCTATTTCCCTTGTATCTTCAACTAGCTATTTGAATATTCCTTCTTTTCTAAACTCCAAAATGACTTGGTACTACTCATTATAAGGGATATGCAACTGGTTTCAAAAAGTTTTCCTATTAGTTGATTTTATAAACTAGTACTGCGAGGACGCCAATAAGTGCCTCTACCTAAGAGCGGAAAGAACACGGTGACTGTTCGACTGGTAATCCAATCACACCTTTATTATTGTAAATGTTAAAAAAAAAAAAAACAAGGTAATAATCGAAATAACACCAAGTACTGAAAAATAGGAAACATAAACTGAATACTAGTTAAGCGCTTTCACCCAGTATATCTGGGCTTCTTCAGAACAGAAGAGTTCTGAAGAAGCCCGGATATACTGGGTGAAAGTGCTTAACTAGTATTCAGTTTATGTTTCCTATTTTTCCATACTTGGTGTATTTTCGATTATTACCTTGTTTTTTTTTTTTTTTTTTTTTTTTAACATTTACAATAATAAAGGTGTGATTGTTTTACCAGTCGAACAGTCACCGTGTTCTTTCCGCTCTTAGGTAGAGGCACTTATTGGCGTCCTCGCAGTACTAGTTTATTAAGTCGTTGGCTTATTGCATTCAGTTATTAGTTGATTTTGCACATAGCAGTTTAAAGTATATTGTAACAAGTCTCATATTTTTTATGCTGATTGTGAATACTTTGTTTCCAAAACTGTATTCCCTGAGGAGCTTTTCTTCATGGGTCTCGGCATAAAAGAGCCTAATGTTGATTGTTAATACTTTGTTTCTTAAATTTAAAATTGTTTTCCCTGAGGAGCTTTTCTCCTCAGGTCTCTGCTGAAAATGAGCCAAAAGCTCAGACAGACTAACCCGGTTAACAAATGTAAAAAAAAAAAAAAAAAATACTGATCTAGAAAGGTAACCTTGCCTGGAGGAAGGAAGGCTTTCTGAAGTAATGAGTTTAGCAAGGCCCCCAGAAACACATTCCTGTTTGTGGAGATGGTCTGAGACTTTTGGGTATTGATGGTGAACCCCAGTGATGCCAACATCTCTTGGGTATAAAGCAGATCTGCTTTGAGTTTTTCTAGATATATTGCCTGAATGAGGCAGCCATCTAAGTGGGGTAAATCTGAATGCCCATTGATTACAGAGGGATATCACTGAGGCTAGGCATTTTGTGAAAACATGGGTGCAACAGACAAGCAAAAGGGTAGAGATCAGAACTGATAAATGCCTCACACCTGCTCTGACACTTAAGAACATCCCATGAGATTTTTCTATGAGAATGTGGAGGTATGCATCCTTTAGATCTAAGATTGCCATGAATGTGTTCAGAGAGATCATGGTCAGCGGCCAGTTTTTGAAGGGTTAGCATTTTGAATTTTGGTACCTGCAAGAAATGGTTGAGTCTTCACAGGTCCAGAATCAGCCTCAATGTACCCTCTTTTCTGGGGATTAGGAAATTCCTCAAGTAAAAACCTTTTCCTTGTAATAATGAGTTTGATGGTTCCACAGAACACTGGGTGCACAGGAGCTGTATTTCCTTTAAGGTCTCCGTCTGTTAGTTTGGTGGAACATCTGTGAATCCTGATCAAATTAAAGGCTGCTTGAACTGGAGTTTTTAACCTCTTTGTATGATTTTCAGTATCCTATGATCCCTGTTAATGCGAGTCCAGTTCTTTAGGAAGGACAGCCATCTCCCTAGCCTGAAAGGAGTGGGACTTGATGGTAAGGGGAAAGGGAATATCATTAAAGAGTCCCGTTGCTCCCTGCTGGGTCCCTGATGGTGGATCCCACAGGCCTATTGGCATCTGCTTGCCTGTGTCTTTGTCGCTGCTGCTGCCTTTGTTTCCTTTCCCTTTGAGGTCTCCTATGTCTAGGCTTAGACTGGGAGGCCAGAAAGGACCAGTGTTTGGTAGGGTAATTGCGGCTGAAACGAGGAAGCTGAACATGGAGAAAGTCCTTGACCATTTGCATAGACTTTGCCTTATCTTCCATCTTCTGAAGCACGGCTTCAGCCTTGGGACCAAAAAGGAAATCTTTGTCCAAAGCAGCATCAAGAGACTGAATTTAACATGTTCAGGAGGCACAGCTCAGCTTTCTAATGATGCATCCTGTAGCTGCTGCCCTGCTGAAAGCTTCCAGATCATCACAACAGCTGCAGTGCAAGCTTAGCTACTTGACAGCAAGAATTGCATAAGCATTTCCTTGGAGAAAGCCTCATCTTCAATCCGCATCAGGTTTTGCTTCATCTCATCTAAAATGGTCTCCTGATACTTCAGTATATGAAGCTGGCAATTCACAGGCCTCATGACGAGGGCAGCAGAGGTGTAAAAGTACAGTTTTGTACCTACCATAAATGTAGATGTTCGAAGATCCACATTGCTGCAGTCCTGACACTTGGGTAGTCCGCTGTCCCAGTCGGCCTGAATACCAAAGTATAAGGCTGACGTCGGTCAAGGCGCATTAGTCTGACGTCAGGACGTCAGGGTACAAATGCGCATGACCGACGTCATTTCCTCAGTCTTTTCTTGCCCCAGATGTCAGAAGACCTTAAAAAGATAAGGCCAAACCAAAAAACAACAACACACCAAACACCCCTGCACCAAATATATGTACAATATATACAAAATCAGAAAGGTACAATCCCACCCACACAACCACCCCTAAACACAGAGGGGAAGGAGGGAGGCTAAATTGGACTGCAGCAATGTGGATCTTCGAACATCTACATTTATGGTAGGTACAAAACTGTACTATGTTCTTCATCTCACATTGCTGCAGTCCTGACACTTGGGTAGAATCCCAAAGCAGAGGTAAGGGAGGATGGCAAATCACAAAGAAGCAGGAGCTGACAACATGCCCTGTAAAATAGCAGTGGCAAAACCAGCCCTAGATTTAGAGTAGAGAGGAAGGTGGTAATGCTTAGAGAAAGTATGCACTGAACTCCAAGTAGCTGCCTCCAAAATATCCTTAGTTGCCACCCCCCTTAGAAATGCTGTTGAAGTGGCAGTAGCCCTAGTGGAATGAGGCCTAATCCCAGCTGGAATCTCTTTGCCATGATGGGAATAACAGAAAGTAATGCAAAACCCAATCCACTTAGAAATAGTTTGTTTTGACACAGGCTTACCCTGAGAACTCAAAGCAAATGAAACAAACAACTGCTGAGACTGCCTAAAATCCTTAGTCCTGCTTAAATAATAACGTAATTGCCTGTGTACATCTAAAGTGTGCAAAATCTTTTCCCCCTTATTTTGGGGATTTGCATAAAAGGTAGGCAAATGAATAGTTTGGTTTAAAGCCACACTAGAGACCACTTTAGGCATAAAGGAAGGATTAGTACGTAAAGATACCCTATCCTTATGAAAAATCAGGAAAGGCTCAACCGCCATAAGGGCCTGCAATTCAGACACCCTTCTTGCAGAGGTAATGGCTAACAAAAAAGCAGTCTTCCATGACAAATATTTCAATTCAGCAGTAGCTGCAGGCTCAAAAGGTTGTAGAGTGAGTTTCTCCAACACAAAATTGAGGTCCCAAGCAGGAGTAGGAGCTCTACGTGGGGTCTTATATTCTTTGCCCCTCTAAGAAATTGCTTGAACAAAGGATGAGAAAACAATGGTGGGTCACAATCATAGTGAGCTGAAATTGCTGCAGCATGAATCTTAATGGAAGAGAAAGACAAACCTTTGTCCAATAACTCAGTAAGATATTGAAGAGCCACACTCAAATTTGGCTCAGAAACATCCAAATCCTTTGCTGCACTCCAAAATAAAAATCTCTTCCATTTTCCTGCGTACACTTTCCTTGTACTAGGTCTTCTGGCTTCCATAATCACATTCAAAACTTGTTGAGGAAGCTGAGACCTGCTATGGTTCAAAACAGAATATGCCAGGCTGTTAGATGAAGAGAGTGAAGCTTGACATTGAGTAGATGCCCGTCCTTCTGAGACAATAGGTGTGGAATCAAAGGTAAGGGCCATGGAGGCTTCCTTACCAGACTCCTCAGCAATGGGTACCAGTGCTGCCGAGGCCAATCTGGAGCTATTAAAATCATCCTTGGCTTGTCTTGTCTGACCTTTAGAAGTACCTTTGGAAGGAGAGGTAGAGGTGGAAAGGCATACACATGAAGATTTTTCCAACTGAAAGAAAGAGCATCCACTTTCCAGGCTGTGTGATGAAACCTTTTAGGTGCAAAACTTTGGCAGCTGGTGGTTTAGTGGAGAAGCGAACAGATCTATGTCTGGAGTTCCCCAGGACACTGTCAATGTCTGAAATACATGAAGATCCAGTTTCCACTCGTGGGGATCCATGATTTGCCTGCTTAACACATCCGCTAAGGAGTTCTGTGCTCCTGGCAGAAACCTTGCTTGAAGATTCAGTTGCAAGCTTAACGCAGTCTCCCACAAAATCATTGCTTGCCTGCATAGAGGATAAGAATGTGTTCCCCCTTGTTTGTTGATGTACCACATGACAGTTGTGTTGTCTGTTAGAATCAACACCTGCCCTGGAAAAAGTAAATCCTTGAAAGCCAGTAATGCAAACTGGACTGCTAACATCTCCTTCATGTTGATATGTAGATGCTGCAGTCTGGCAGGCCACTTGTCTTGTATCCACTTTCCATTCAGATGAGCTCCCCAAGCTGTGTCTGAGGCATCTGTCGTTAGAATCTGACTCACCTCTGGCCGGGTCACAGAGAGTCCCTTGTTTAGGTGACATTCCTGAGCCCACCACAAAAATTCCTTCTGAATGCAAGGAATTATTTGAATGACAGTGTCCAAATCCTGGCAGTGCTGTGTCCATACATTTTTGAGATACCATTGCAGCTTCCTCATATGCAGTTTGGCATTGGGAAGCACCAGAATACAAGATGCCATGAACCCTAAGGCTTGAAGGACTGTCCTTGCAGTCAGCCCGGACTGATGAGATAGTTGATGGAAGTAAAGAGAAAGATTCTTTTGTTTGTCCGGGGTTAAAAAGGCCATCTGGGTTGCTGTATTCAGTCTCACACCCAGAAAGCACATGTCTTGAGAGGGTACTAGACTGGACTTTATTTCGTTCACAGAATACCCTAGGCATCTTAGCACTGCTATCACATATTCCAAATGCTGAAGAAGAACGTCCCTTCCTTGAGCCAGAATCAGGCAATCGTCCAAATAAGGATAGATTTGTATTCCTTTTAGCCTGAAGAAAGCTATCACTGGAGCCAGAACCTTTGTGAATACTCTGCGCGCAGTAGATAAGCCAAAGGGCAATGCAGAGAACTGATAATGAGAATTCCCAGCTCGAAAACGCAGATACTTTCTGCAAATTAGTCTGATAGGAACATGAAGGTAAGCTTCCTTGAGATCCAAAGTTACCATCCAGTGATCTTTGCCCAGCAGAGGTAAAAGCTGTTGTAATGTCAACATTTTGAACTTGGGAATGTCCAGATAAGTGTTGAGGATAGATAGATCCAAAATTGGTCTCCACGTGTTCCCCTTTTTGGTACTAGGAACAGGCGAGAATAAAATCCTAGGCCCCTTTCTGGCACGGAACCGGCTGAATGGCCCCTATTTGGAGTAACAGAGAAATTTGCTTGTGAGCCTCTTTCCTTTGTTGAGGAGGAATGTCTGGCATGCCTTTGAAAGGAGGCAAGGTATGGAAATAAAACCTGTAACCGTGGTGAATGATATCCAATACCCATCTGTCTTGGGTAATTAAACTCCAGTTTTCTTTGAAAAGTGCCAACCTTCCTCCCAAAGGTGCTGCCAGATGAGAAGATTCTGGCAGCTGAAAAGGCAGGTCATTGGGTCTGTTTACGAAAGGACTGACCCCTTCCCTCACCAGAAGACTGAGCAGGTGAACTCCCTGTTCTAGGCCTAAAAGAACCTTGAGCTCTGCCCCTACCACGTCTAGACCTACCCCTAGACTGGGAATCATAAGCAGGATATGTCCACCCCTTGGTAGGCCAATTTCTACTAAACTTCGGAGGCTGAACCTGCAAAAAATCTTTAACAGTCTGCATAGACTTAGCCTTGTCTTCCATTTTCTTTAGAACTGCTTCCACAGGCGAACCAAACAACACATCAGATTGTAAAGGAGCATCTAAAATCCTTGTCTTCACATGCTCAGCTAAATTCTGATCCCTCAGCCAGGCGTGCCTGCGAAGAACCGAACCAGTGGCAGCCACCCTCGAAGAGGCCTGCACAGCATCAAAACCACATTGCAAAGAATGCTTACCCACCTGTTCAGAAACATGAACTAAATCCTGCAACTCTTTACACTCAATACCTTCCGCCAAAGCATCTACCTTAGACTTTAATTGTGAAAGGAGATAATTTTGGTATTTCAACATATGAAACTGGCAATTCAAAGCTCTCATGGCCAAAGTGGAAGAAGTATACACTTTCTTTCCCCATCTATCCAAAGCCCTTGCCTCTTTATCTAGAGGAACAGGATTTTTAACAACAGAAGCCTTAACACCTTTAGGCCCCTGGGAAACAGTTTCTGGGTCTGCCCTAGGACTCTTAAAAAGATACTTATGAGCTTCAGGCACCCTGTAATATCTATCCGGTTTAACTGGAGCAGGAGGCAAAGAATCAGGGTTCAGAGAAGCCTCTGCAAAAACATCCTCCACCACATCTAGAACAGGAGGTATAGCTAAAGGCCTATGCTGGGGAAGAAACAAAAATTCCCTCAGCCTTTTCCTGGAATCAGAGAAATCCTGACCTTCCCATTTAAAATGCTCCCTCATGGAATGAAGAGTCTCTGAAAATGAAAAATCCTCAGGGGGAGAAGCAGAAGGAGTAGAATCATCTACATCAGAATCAGAGTAAGGGGAATACTCCTGCAAGTCTTCAGCCGAAGACTCAGAAGCATCCGAACACTGCTCAAAACTCCCAAGCTCAGGTTCCACCCTAGGCCTCTTATCAGGAGGGGGCATAGAACCTCTAATCATTGTAATCAAATCTTCTGCCATCTTAAGCATATGCTTCTTAGGTACAGACCCTGAAGAACTAGGGGTAACACCTGAAACAAAACCTGGCCTGCCCCTGGGAGAAGCCTTGGAAACAGCAGGGGAGGGCCTAACCACCTTAGGAAGGGAGGGAAGAACAGCTACCTGAGAAGCCCCTTCCGCCTGGCCTACCTCCTGGGAGGTCACATCTTGCAGTAATAAAGTCTCTCCCTGGGATTCCAAAGAAATTTCTGGCTGAACCTCTGGCTCCACCGAGCCCTCTAAAGAAACGACGTCCGGTACGGACGGTTCTTCCAGCCTAGGCTTTGCTGTTTTGTCCTTGCGCTTTTTCGATGAAGCGGGCGTCGGAGCATCCGACGGCATTTTATAATTACACCGCTTCCCAAAAACTAACCTGGCACAATCTAATCTTCTCTTTATAGTGCGTTTGTTAAATCTAGCACAAGAGCGACAGCCAACCACGTCGTGCTCAGGCCCTAAGCAAGGTATACACAAGGTATGGTAATCCCTATGAGGTATCTGTTTCCCACAAGAAATACACTTATTCACTTTTTCTGACATCCGGTAAAATACTGAGGCAAGAAAAAACCAAAATATTCCCCAACGGGGTACTTAGCCAACTTGGATTCGGTCTGAAACTCCGACTTCGGAAAATCTCAGAACGCCAACCTGCACTTGCAAAACTGCTTCTGCATCGGACCATGCGGCAAAAAAGACTGAGGAAATGACGTCGGTCATGCGCATTTGTACCCTGACGTCCTGACGTCAGACTAATGCGCCTTGACCGACGTCAGCCTTATACTTTGGTATTCGGGCCGACTGGGACAGCGGACTACCCAAGTGTCAGGACTGCAGCAATGTGAGATGAAGAACATCTTTCTTTCCAAACCTGTCCAAGGCTTTGCTTTCTTTGTCAGCTGGCACTGGATTTTTGTAAATATTAGCTTTAGCTCAATTAGGACCCTGAGTCACCACTTCAGGGTCTGCTACAGGGTTCTTGAAAAGGTGTCTGTGGAAAACCAGAATCCTGTAAAATCTGTCAGGTTTCCAAGGGACAGTGAGGAGGGAGTCTGGTTGCAATGAAGAATCTAGCGAGACATTGTCCACCACCTCTAAAACTGGAGGAATGCCAAGAGGTTTATGCTCAGGAAGTTTTAGAAATTTCCTAACCCTCTTCTTGGATTGTGGCTAGCCCTGTGCTTCCCATTTAAAGTATTCCTTTACGGTATGTAGGGTCTCCCGAAAGGAAATGTCCTTAGGCGGATGCTGAGGCAAAGTTCACATCAGAAGCTGAATCCCCATAGGAAGCAATAATAAAGCTTCCTCAAAGGTGGATTCATCATTATCACCTTCTGAGTCAAAAGAATCAGAATACTCGTTGGGGAAAATATCTCCTTTTTCCTTTACCAGGAGAAGATTCAGAGGTAGAACCAGGGAGAGAGAGAGAGGCATCTGGATCTGACTATGGTGATCAAATGCTCAGCCAACCTTAGTAGGTCCTGTTGATAAGCCTGCATTTGGGAGCGGTAACAAGTAGGCCTCAGCTTTAACAGTTTGCATAGATTTACCTTTGTCTTCCATTTTCTTTAACACCTCTTCTGCCTTAGCACCAAACAAAGTATCATGCTGTAAAGGTGCATCTAGTAACTTAACTTTAACATGATCTGGCAGATTTTGTTCCTTTAACCAAGCATGCCTCCTAATTACAGAACCCGTAACTGCGGCCCTGCAGGAGACCTCCAAAGAATCAAAACCACATTGCAAAGTATGCTTTCCAACTTGTTCAGCTGCATGCAATAAATCCTGCATTTCCTTGTTTTCAGCACATTCAGAATTTAACATAATTTTCTGTTTAAGCAATCCCATGAGATGTTGCTGATACTTGAGCATATGAAACTGACAGTTAAAGGCTCTTATAGCCAAAGTTGCAGATGTGTAAACCTTTTTTCCCCCATCTATCCAGTGCCCTTGAATCTCTGTCAGGGGGGGGGCTGGGTTTTTTGCTGTAGAGGCTTTAACTCCCTTGGGACCCTATGAAATAGTTTCTGGGTCAGCAGCAGGGTTTTTAAAAAGAAATTTGACATCGGTCTGGAGCAAGAAAAAAAGTTTCCCCAATGGGGTACTTAGCTTTATTGAAGACTTCGGTTCTGAAACTCAAACACGAAATTTTCAGGAGTCGGCCGACCGGCACTTGCGAACTACTTCTGCTTCGGGCACTGCGCGGCAAGAAAGACTGAAGAAAATGGCATCAGCTGCTTCTTTTATACCCCTGATGACCTGACGTTAGGGAAGGGGCGACAGTGGCCAACGCAGGACCCAAGACTTTGGAATTCTGACCGGCTGAGGGCAACCTGCCAGCAGGATTACCCAAATGTAATGACTGCAACAGTGAAACACGAAGAACATCAAGTAGGCCTCAGCTGGGCAGAAGCTGGACGCAGCCTTTTATATGAGGCCTTAGTCTTAGACCTTAGGGGGACGTCTGCGCTAGGGTCGGGATGCAGATGGACAGCTGAAACCCGAGGATGGTGAACCGAGACAATCTCCTGATAATGAGAGACCCTGGATACCCCTTTGTGAGTTTGAAAGTGGTCAACAGAAGCCATAACCTGCGAAGTAGATCTGGGCCCAACCAATCAGTTGATTCCTTCAGCTTCTACAGAAATAGAGGAACCCAGCTTTGTATTGGACTCTGAAAAGAACTCAATAGAGGCCTGTGCCCCAACCTCAGTCATGGGAGGGGAATGCAAAGGCATCTCCCCTTCTTCGACAATGGCAAGTCTAGGTTGACTGGTGGATGGCAAATGAGCATTGCCAGGTACCAGCACTTTCCTTTTTCCACCGAGGGAGACTAACCTCAGCTAGACCAGTGGACAATATAGTATGCAAAGGCTCTTGCAACTCCCTAAAGTGCTTAGCTAAAATCTCAGCCTTACGCTTGATTGTTCTACTGTTAAAGTAGGGAACAGACACAGTTAGGCATTTTGTGTTCTGGACCTAAACAAGTTACAGAAAAGAGTGACAGTTCTGCTGTTTTATCCGCTTGCCACAGTGGTGACAGTTATTAACTTTCTCTGACATTAGTCAAGAAATATATGAGAAACTCCCCAACGAGATATGTAGCTTTAGATATCTTTATTATCTCTGGTATGGAAGGACCAATGCAATGACTAGCACTCTGCTTCAGGTTCTGAAGGCAAGGAAGAACTGAGGTTAATCATTATTACTCTACTAGGTATCGCACAAATTGCTCAGGGATGATCTCTGTCTCGCCTATAAGGCAATCTCGGATCCTTCACTACTAGACATGCTTCATATCTGTAAGTCTAACTCCTCAAGCACTACCATCTCAAAAGGCCTGAACCTAATATGTGACTAACAAAACCTGCTGGAGAGACAGGTTTGTCTCCCAGAGGCTGCCCCGTCTCTGGAACAGACTTCCCATACACATCAAACAGAGCACCTTGCTGTCCCTCTTCAAGAGCAACCCTGATGAGTGGATGGGAAACCACAAATATGTCCCAGAGGTTTCACCTGTGTCCCTCACTAACAGGGGCGACAGGTGCTGACTGAGGTTTCTTTTTGGCCGTTAGCCTAGTAACCTCCTATGATTGGCTGACTCCCTTCACACCCAGACATCTTGACGTTGGTCAGGTTATCTGCTGGCTTCAGGAGGAGGATAACATTCTCTGGTAGTTGGGCTGGCCAAAGGTTCCATGGCAGGAAATCCCATCAGTTATGACTGCAACAATGAAACATGAAGAACATCTACAGGATCCTTGACTCAGCTTTCTCTGCAAATTAAAAGCTTCCCAAACACAAACAATAAGAAAAGAACAGCATTATCTATGGTTCAGTGATCCAGCATAGCCGGTATTATGTCCACACCAACAGAATTTTTTTGTCTTTTTTAAACCAAGTTACTAGAACATACAGGTAGTTCCAATTTAATGCAAGTGTCAAGCATGCAAACAATAAGCGCTAAAATACTGCTAAAAAGAACAGTTTTAAAATTCCAAGCCACTAACAAAATATACAGCTCTAGACATTTCTTACCTCCTGACACAGTAACAGTGCAAAAAAAAAAAAAAATATATCCCTGGCTGTGTACTACATGAACTACAAAGTGAACTGGGACCACATCTGTGTGCCCTGTTCAGTCACAGCCTCACCTCGGGCTTTGTCCCTACCGAATGGTGCACTGCTACAGTCATCCCTTTCCATAAAGGAGTGACTACAGACCCTGGGAATTATCGCCCCATTAGTCTGCCTGACGAGTCTGATATGTAAAGCTATGGCGCGCATTATCATGGACCTGATTATCAAAGATAAAGGAAATTTCCAAACTCTAGACCCCACGCAATTTGGCTTTGTGAAAGGGAGATCATGCCTGCTTAAACCTGGTTGACTTCTTTGAGTCAGTCACCAGGGCTGTGGATGAAGGTAAGGATACAGCTTACCTGAATCTGGCCAAGGCCTTTGATACCATTCCTCACTCAGGAATTATTGATAAACTCACCAAACTAGGCATCAACCCCTATATCACTGGGTGGGTTGCAAATTGGCTCACAGATAGAACACACAGTGTGAAAGTAGCGGACTCCAAGTCAGACTGCCGGCCAATCACGATTGGAGTCCCACAGGGATCGGTCTTGGGTCCCCTCCTGTTCGGCATCTACTTCTCAGAAGTCCAGGCCAACACAAAGGGACTATGGCTGACCAAGTTCGCAGACGACTGCAAGCTGGGAGCCATTATTAACTCCCAAGTGATGCAGACATCCTACAGAAAGGCCTTACTGAGACCAATAACTGGTGTCGAAACCATGGCCTTAAGCTCAATGCCAAAAAATGCATCATCATCCCCTTTGGCAAAAATTCAGTTCCCACTAATTACCATATCAATAGGAGTCCACTGAATACTGAAGGCATTATAAGAGATCTGGGGATGCAAGTTGACAGCAACCTCTCCTTCGACCACCACATTGCCACTGTGGTCAGATGTGACACATCTCATTACCAAGGGTTTTGCATCCTGGAAGAAAGAGTATAATGCCCATTTAGCATGTACCTCACTAGACACCTGCAACAGCTGGAGAGGCCACAGAAGTACCTCACGAAGAGGATCCTAGGCATTAAGCACATGTCCTACATGGACACACTTTTGACTCCAGCTATACTCTTGTCTCATATCGCCTACTTAGAGGTGAACTCTTCTTGACCTACAAAGCCATGTCTGACCCAGCTCTGTTAGAAATGCTACATCTAAAGAAATCCAAATCCCCCACACCACACATTCCAGGGAGCTCAACCTCATTACCACAATCAACAGAACATGCTGGAGGGACAGGTTCCTCATCCAGAGACTGCCCATGCTCTGGAATAGACTTCCCACACATGTGAAGCAGAGCACCTCGCTGTCCCTCTTCAAGAGAAATCTTGATGAGTGCATGGGTAACAGAAAGTTCAAGAACAACTCTACCATGCCAGTAACGGAAAGTGCATGGCCATACAGCAAATGTTCAAAAAAACACCCAGGCCAAAACAACTAGTCAGCAATATCATTTAATAAAACAAAAAAATAGACAAACAGACTAGTTTCAGCTAACAAGCCTTCATCAGTGCTTAATGCTACCATAAATCCACCCATCATTCATATAGGCAGTAGTCTATTTTCATTGGTTCATCACAATTCTTCATTCAAACCTGGTGCAAAAAGTGCACCTACCAAAATGATCAATTTTCTCTTCCTTTTATTCAAAATGTCATGCCATCCTATTTTTCTCTATCCTTAAACATAATCCTATCTATGATAGTAAATCTAAACAGGGCTGAAGGGTGTTGCTTAGTATGCATGTACAATGCATTTGACAATCGAGCACATCTAACATCATTAAGGTGTTCCAAGATACGTAATTTGAAAAGTCGAGCAGTTTGTCCAACATAAAATGCTTGGCAATTACAATTAACTAAATAAATTATCTATTCAGAAGTACAGTTCCCATAAACACGTATATCAAAAACACGTGAAGAATTCCTAGAACTGAACTCCTTAGTCTTATTCACATATCTACAAAAGCTACAGTGATTGCAAGGCTGACAACCCCTAATCACCTCACCCCCTAGGGTCATTTGTTGAGATAATTTTTTATCTATAAGTGGTCTTTTATGATAGTTTAGCCATCCTCCTATGGTTTTACCACATCTACATGAAAAAAAAAAGACACCTTGGGGAGGGGGGGCTATATTTCTCAATATATCTTCTGAGGTCAAAATACCCCAATACTTATTGATAATATTCGTCAAAAGTGAAATGTTGCTACCATAGTTGGTAACCAACCTCAACTGTGTATTAGAAGTTGTTTTTTTCTGATATTTCAATAAATTCTGCCTATTCAAATTCTGAACATATTTACTGGAATCCATAACTTGTTCCAGTTTGTATCCCTGATTGAAAAATCTATTGAATAGCTGTTGGTTTTGTGTCATAAACATTTCATCTGTAGAACATATGCGCCGTATTCTCATAAACTGAGACTTTGGAATATTCTGAATAATATGTTTGGGGTGAAAACTATTTGAATGCAATACTGAATTAACCTCAGGATGTTTCCTATATACTTGACTTACCATCCTATTGTGTATAAATTTCCACATCCAAAAATACTATCTGGGTATGACTGTAACAATGTAAATTGTAGCCCCCACTTATTATCATTGAGATCTGTCACAAATTCTTAAAATAAAAATCATCTGAGTAAAAAAAAAAAAAAAAAAGAGATGTCACAAATTCTTTCAAATATTCCATATCTGATCGCCACACAAGCCAACAATCGTCAAGGTATCTACGCCATATATCCATAGATTCCAAATACAAGTTATGCATAGGATCATAAATTAATTGCACCTCCACATAGCCCAAGTCTGCGTACATGGGAGCAAATGATGCTCCCATAGCTGTCCCCCTTAGTTGCAAGTAACATTCTTGTTGGAAATAAAATACATTTTTGCTCAAAACATGTTCCACTAAACAGACCAACAGTGTATTAAATCCTGGACTGTATAAAGAAGTTCTATCCAACCAGTAGTTTACTGCCTCTATCCCAGCCCAATGGGGAATATTGATGTATAGGGACATTACATCAAGAGTACACATGTACCACCCAGATTCCAACTGAGTTTCTTGAATTATATTCAAAAATTCGGTGGTGCCTTGTATTCTAGATCTTATATATGGTAGAAGCGGTTTCAAATAATATGTTAAAAAGGGCAGATAGAGGCTCCATAAGTGACCCATTACCTGATACTCCTTGTCTACCCAGTGGGTAGCTGTTTCTTTTTGAGTCTCTTCGGCAACATATAAAAATATTGTCTTTTTGGATCCTTAACCATAAGTTCCATATTAGTAATTTTATCAATAATGCCTTCATCTCTGGCCAATTCTAAAAACTGGCCAATATCCCTCTTAAATACAGGTGCTGGATCCAAAAAACATCCTCTGGTAGGTCACTTGATCAGACAACTATCTATGGGCCTCAGCTTCATACATCTCCCAGTCCCATACTACAACCGCACCCCCTTTGTCTACTGGGCTGACAACTATATTCTTGTTTTTCTTTAAATTATCCAATGCCTGTTTTTGTGAAATGGACACATTATGTGGAGAGATTTTTAAAAAACTGCTACAACTAAAATGTAAATCTCTTAATACTAGCTGTTGAAACACCACAACATTTTTGTTGGGTGGTGGTGAAAAAGTAGATGCTCTAAATCTGAATCTACTGGATTGTTGTTCCTTTTCTTTATTTTGGTCTTGAAAAAATATGTTGAGATTTAATAATCTACAAAAATTAATCACATCCTGTGCAAATACATCCTCTGAGACCAAGTAATTAGGCACAAAACCAAGTCCTTTATTTAATAATCCTACTTCATCAGAATTAAGAGCATAAGATGAAATGTTTAATACATTTTTGTCATCAACTATTTGGTCATGACTTGCAACAATGTTTCTAAAGTGTGCTTAGTACCTATGATATTTGCACCCCCCCCCTTCCTGGATCGCCTAAAGGGAAGACATCGTTCTTTTTCTTTGCCATAGGTGAAGTGATGGGAGTACCAAAGTCAGTATTCGTGGTGGAAGAAAAATCATCCCCAGATGTACCTGAAGTCCCCAGACTAGCCCCATTCTTTTTAAGTATTGTTTTCTTTCTTTTTTGTCTGTATTGTTGCTGCGATACCTGCCTATTATCCTGAAACTTAACATTTTTTGAACCACAAATGGTTTACCATGTTGGTAATCCCTGGAATCTCGGGAAAATTTCTTAAGCATGTGTGTTTTCAATTCCTTCTCAAGACTCATTAAATCTTGTGTAAGGTGTACAAATTGTGCCTTATGTACCATGTTATTCTCATATGTTTTCAGTTTGGGGTTGGGAGGGTGGCCTAATGGTTAAGGTGTTTGCCTTACAAACACAAGGTGCAGGGTTTGAGTCTCACAAGGGATAATTGGCTGGGCTTACAATGGCTCGCAAGGGCAGTTAGCCTAGTACTAACCTATGAACTTATTTATCACAAAAATGTTTAACCTGTAAAACTAATTCACTTGTTCTATGTTCATAAAAAGAATAAAGAACATTCAGAAACTTCATAGACGCTTCCTGCAAAGACCCCTGCCATTCTGACATACATTTATCATCTGGGGACTTAAAGGGTTGAACCCTTATCCTTAAATCCCTAGGACAAAACTGATTGGTACAATATGCTTTAAATAGTTTCTGATGCCATACATTGGCTCTCAGTTCTTTCTTAGATACTGAAAGGTGGCTAAAAATTTGATTAAAAGTCTGAGCATCTCCCACATTCTCTATCTCTTTGTTATCTAACAATTGTTCAAACACCCTAACATCTTCCTTGTTAGCAGCCAACCCTTGTAGCAACTGAATAAGATCCATTATTGCATGCAACTATACGTATCGTGATATCTTCTTCTTCTTTCGGCTTTTCCCGGTTAGGGGTCGCCACAGTGGATCACCTGTCCGCTCATGATTGGCAGTGGAGTTTTACGGTGTTGAGCTGCCAGCCCGGCACCCAACCTTCCACAGAAGGCACACACACACGCACACACTCACATCTAGGGCCAATTTTAGAGTGCCTAATCCACCTACAGCATGTCTTTGGGATGTGGGAGGAAACTGGAGCACCCAGAGGAAACCCACGGAACGTATCGTGGTATATTACACATAAAACCTAATATCTAATACATTTAATAGGAAGCAATGTGAATGTTATATTAATATTACATCTTGCAATCAATATGGGGTGTACCATACGTATATTAGATCTTACAAACCATAATATTAAAATACTTATTTATATAATCTTCAATAATCTAATCATATTTAGGAGTTAACATACAACTACTCTCTAAATTAACATTCAGAGCAACAGCAATGAAACAAATGCGAGATCTTCCATACAGTGCCTATGTTGATGTATTATCGCTATTGTTCAACAGTCCCCATAGGCCATAAGTCTAAAAAACATCCCATAATACATATTGAACAAATAATCTAACTATCAGGTGCTACTTGTACAGCCTTACCTAACTTGAAAACATACAACAATATGTAAATAATAGCAACCTCTATCCTAGTTGCCTATAAACCATACATAAAACTGTTAATAATAGTCAAATATTACAAAAGCATAACAAAACTGAAAATATTTCAACTTGTTATTAGGTTGATAAACTAGCATCTCTGTCATCAAACAAACCTAAAGTCCAAAATCATGTGTCCTTGTTTCGCACATCTCCGTTGTCTTCACTCCCAAATGAATTTTGTTCACATGTCTCCGGCTCATAACCAAATAAATTTCATTTTTAAAGCAGTAAAAACTACCAAGTTCGAAAGTTCACCCTGGGGATCACTCCAGTGGCTCTACTTGATAGAGCCACTGGGAACTACCATCAGGCAGTACGATGCCAGGGCACTTCTATGGGCTAAGCCTGTAAAGGCTCCAGGGCCATTAGCTTAATGCACACCTATGACCTTATGAACCTAAAAAAAGCAAAAGCATGAAGTTTCACCGAGTAGCTATTCTGAGGAACCCAGTAATACTGTACTCAGATGGGAATGTTGATAAACCATTTATGTGGCAGGAGTGATTTTTTGCTATATGATTTACAGTCTTTGCTGTGGATTATTGTGGACTGTAAGAGTTTAGGATTATTTTGATTTATCATGTACCATATTTCTCTCCTTTTTTATTTCTTTGTTGCAGTGAAGAGCTAGAAATAAGCTGCAAGGATGGGCATTTTATTTTTCTACAGCTTGCCCTTGCTTCACCATTGGTGTGACTATGGATTCAGTATATGTAAGTTAAGCAATAAGGGAAAACCCTAATGTCAATGCACTGCAGATTGCCCCTGCAAAAATTCTTTATTTCTCATACTTTATATTTGTGGAATTCTATTTTCCTGATTCAATTTTTGTGGCTTCTATTTTAGTGGTTTCTACTAGGTGAAATTAATCACAAAAATGTAACACCATGAAACAGATTTCACAGGAATTACAAAGCCATGCAGTCAAAGGATGTGCCTTGCTAATGCCAACCCTCGGGCTTTACCTCCTTTCTCAAGGAGGGATAGGCCAGTTACTGCAGGTTAAACTTGAGAGCACTCATTCATTTATATATTCACTCTGCAGCTAGTTTGAAGAAATGTAATAAATCATACTGTTTAACCTGCAGCAGAAGTTTATTTCATAAAAAAGGGAGACTTACTGAATATCAAATCTCTCACTCCACCGCATTCTGCTTATCTGCTGGTGAATGTTTAGATCACTGGGGTCAGCACGGTCAAGGACCACTTGGACTCTAATGATGCAGAAGGTAAGGCTACGCAACAAACTGCCTAGAACATTAGTGCAAACGCTGGGCAACAACCTGCCCTGGTAAAACATGGATGCCAAAATAGTGTAATAATTCTAGGAATAAATGAAGAGACAGCAGTAATTAGGATGTAATCATAACAAGGTACACCATCAACAGGGTGGGGCAAGATGACAAGGCATGGAAGAAGGAAAGGATACTCCATGTGGAACAGAAAGTATTGAAGCAAAATAAACCTGTAATACAATAGACGGCAGCAGTCAACATGAAGCATTCTGGAGAATAAATCTCTCCGCTCAGACTGAAAAATGGACAAAAAATGATATAACCAAAGTCAGAAACAGAACTTATTTGGGAAGGAGGAAGCTTAGACTCGTTATGCTTTTGAGAACAAGTGACCACCAAACAACAAATCTACATAATTGTACAGTAAAGTCAGTCAAATACAGAATAATGAGCTTCTGAGGTGCTAACTGATTAAAGCGGAGAGTGCCTCATAAAATCTCTAGTAAATACAGCAACTACATAGGAAACAATGCTATCACAAAACTAAGTGTTTTAAGACACAAATGAAATTCAGAAACAAATGAAATTTTTTAAGGAAGCAGCAAAAATTAAGGAAAGATGCTGCATTTTATGGAAATATAAGGGGCATGCTAGACAACAGTGATATTAAAACAGAAAGAAGGCAAGGAAGTCACAATCAAAATGGTGAGCCACACATATGCAGAAGCCATACCTTGTGTAGAAGAATGGCATCCATCCTTGCTGGTGGTAACCACATTCAACTAGTGGCCTAGGTAGCAGAAAACTGCCTGAGACAAGAGGACTGAAGAGATAGGGTCATCTCTTCTTCCTCAAGACAACATCTGAGATAAATGTAACAATATGGTCAACTTATAGCAGACACTGGATGTCTAGTTCTGGGCAAAAAGACTTTACCAAGTAAAGCTGCCGGCAGTCACCCTAACTACAGAGTGTGCGTACATGGGTTCATTTATGTGTACATTCCTTATCCTGCATACTAGACATCAGTGTCAGGTGAAATTGATGGAGGTTAGGTGCATAAGGAAGAAATAAAATCATATGCAGTATGATGGACACAAACTACTCACTTGCTTTCATGTACCCATTACCACTAAGGTGGGCAGTGTAGGACCCCCCCCCAAAAAGGGTGATGTGGTGTGCAAGGGAAGTGTGGAAGAAAAGTGCAGGCCAACAGATAGAAAGGCAAAGTCTGATCACAGGTCAGCAAGGTCCCTCCACCTTCCAAAAGGAATGTGTAAAAATATGTTGTGTACCTAAAAAAGAAAAAAAAAGCAGGCACAAAAGTTTAATAAGTTCAGGAATGTTAAGTAGGAAGGGGCATGCATACAGAACTGTCACTTCATCTCAGGATTTCCAAAGACATACAAGAATTACACAATTCAAATGAAAAAACTTTCTGAATAAGGGAACTGGTAAAAGTCCTTCTGCAGAAGACAAGGGCTCACAAAGAACTCTGATAATCAAAGGTATACTAGGCAATGGGCCCTAAGGGGATATATACCAGACATTTCAGAAATCTAAGAGGAAAAGTGGTTACACCACTGTATGACCTTTTCACTAGCTAAGAAAAGCAGCACGGTATCAGAAAAGTTAATTCTTTACAAAGCGGGAGCAAGAAGAAGGTTATCAATCTTTTAAAGTGAAATCAATGTCTCACACACACACACACACACACACACACACACACACACACACACAAGCATATGCAGGCACACACACCCCCACATGCAAGCACACACACATGCATGAACACACATACACACACACACACACACACACGTGTGCACACATACACACACGTGCGCACACACACATACACACACACGTGCACGCACACACACATGCATGCACACACACATGCATGCACGTGCACGCACACACACATGCAGGCACACACACATGCAGGCACACACACGCATGCACACACCCACACATGCAGGCACACACGTGCACGCACACACACACACGCATGCACACGTGCACGCACACATGCAGGCACACACGCATGCACGCACACACACACACACACACACACACATGCTCGCACATGCATGCACACACACACACAGCTTCTGAAGGGAAAAAAAACATGAGAATCAGGAGGTCAGTGAGACACTGCAGAAGCACTGAATAAGCATGGATTTTAACGCTGGAAGATCTTATTAGATGAAGCTAACAGTATTTTTGATTGAGTCATTAGCACTGGAGATGGACAGCTGGTGGAATGCCTGTTGGAATACTTTACTGCTGTTTATTACCAAAAGTGCAATGCATCAAATGGCCATTAGATGGAAGAATTGTAGAAAGGAAGGCTGCCAGGATAATGGATATATGCAACTCATTGAAGGAGCATGCTATGATATGACACATGCTACCTCACTGAATGTCAGTGAGTGAGTCACTGTGCAGGTGAGTGGCAGTCCTCAATCTTTCTGCCAGGGTTGTCTTGGTAGACATGGGCTCATTAGTTTAATAAGTTGTCACTTGCAACAGTTAACTGGGAGATGAGAGACAAAGAGTAGGAAGGCAATATTTTTATTTGCAGGTCTATGTTCTTGGATATACTTCTATTTTGATTGATGGGTGAGGAGTATAATGTCTTGGAAAGTATGGCAGGGAAGACACTATATCCCCTGCAATACTTACCTGTATTACTTTGTTTGCATGTGTGTTGCTTTCACTTTTCATTCTTCTGTTGATTTAGTTTTATCAGTGAATGCAGTATTCTTCGCACTTTAAAGGAATACCAGCAATTCCTGTTGATGTGGCATACACACTTCAGCAAGGCATTTGACGATAATACCATGAAAAAGATCATAAACCAATTCAAGAAGCTTTTTAGCTGGTTCCATGGTTTAAAATGGACCCAGAGTACAACAGTAAATGAAAATTACTCCGGGAAAAAAAGACAGTCACAGTCAGTGTTCCTTATAGTTCAATACTATAGCTGGTATGCTGCAGATAGTCAAGCACAATTATGCCTTTTTATAGAGGACATAAAATCTGCAACAGGACTGAAACGCAAGGTAATAAGAAAGGATAAAAAGAGTATACATGGCAAGGTTGGAGAAATGGTCAGCAATACGGCAACATAAGCTTGGCTGCAACACATCAGAATTAAAGCATGAGAGAAGCTACATTCCTGGCAGGGAACCAATCACAATAAGCTTTGTTTTTTCACATCCATTTACTTCAGTTTTAACTTACTTTCTTTGTTAGGTATCTAAAACCCACTAAATATAAGCGACCACCCAATCATTTTGACCTGGCCAAATGACTTGCTCCGTCACACAGTACGTACACAGAGGTTGTGGGAATCACGATCAGGTCAACAGGAAGTAGCTTATTTGTAACAAAGTGCCTTCATTCACCAAGATGTACTGCCACATCTTTTGTCACGTAGTACATTACATTGTCACAACACTTTAAAAGCTGAAGGTAAGACAAACTAAACTGACATTTTAGTACAGTGACTTTTTTTCCATTTTCTATAATGCTGACTGTATGTGGTCTTTTACACCTTGCTGGCTAATCCAAAGATCAGGTCCTGTATTCCTCTTTCAGCTTAGTCAAAGGATGTGCTTTCTACTGCCACACATACCTCTAATTGTTTAAGTACATCTTCCACATACGCAATGAAATGTTCTTTCAATGTACTACGGTCTGTATATTAACCTGCCTGTTGTGTGTGTGTGTGTGTGTGTGTGTGTGTGTGTGTGTGTGTGTGCGCATTCCTGTTTTGCTTTCACAGCTGTGACAATCTGCAGTGTAATATCTATGTAGACTCCCTTCAGCATCACAGATGAACAGAGCATCTTCTAAAATGCCAAAGTATGCAGCATGCTTTCACATGTGCATATAGCAACTGGAAATAGCTTACAGGACCAACTGTGCTATGTCAGTGCTTCTGTTACAGTTTCATAGATGCATCAAAGAACTTCCAAGCTGAATTACACAGCTACAAATGTGATTCGCAAATTCTTTACAATAATGCAACTTTATAAAGCTACACTTAAGAACCGTCCATGTGTCACTGGAATAGATACTGCTCATTTCTATTTGCAGTTCTCTTTGTGACTCCCACACAGTGTCCCAAAAACTGCTCATTTGAAGTGAAGGAGACAAAACTTCTTATGAACAGTCACTATCAAATGACGATGCGACAAGACAGCATATAATAAAGGGTAACAGAAGCTATATAGAACACTGAATGCACACTAAATCTCTAGTCTTTCTCTAACACCCACGAAAAAAATGCAACGTAAACACAAGTTTGCATTTAAAAGATCTAAAGCAATCAACAGTATAATTAAATAAACCTGGCTACCAGGAGATAGGCTCAAAAAATACATACATTTGTCCCTCTTCCATCTCCATTACGACAGTGGCTAAACTGACGGGCTAACAACTGAGAGAATGACAAAACACCATAAATGATAGGAAAAAGGGGAAAAAAATAAGTCATGCACCCTTTTTCTGAGGTAATAAAATAGTTGGAATGTACTGTTTATAGTTGTATTCAGTGCTCCCTCCAGGTTTCGACACCTCTCACTCCTGGCAGATTAGTCAGTGATGACATCTTTAACAGAAAAAAATATCAAAAGAAACACGTATAAAAGGTGAGATGACACTAGAACTTAGTGTATAAAACTAAAAATAATCCATTCAGTTTAAGTGCTGCCTAGCAGCAGGACTCTCAAAATAGACTTTCCAATGTCACTCCAGAATGCAATAAAAACAAAGCATTTAAATGAATAGCAATGAATAACCACCAAAAGACACAGCACAAATATTTCATTGCAAACAGCTTTGCCATTCATATAAGCTATACAACGAAGCACACAGAAGGCTAGCATCCAGCAATTTCAAACAATGCCCTCTATAGCATTAAGCTGCTAGCTGCAAGGTGAATGCTTTCAATTCTTTAAGCATGTTTGGTGGATTACAAAGAAGAACAACGGTAACATATCTCTTCATGTTTACAATACAAAACTTATAGCTACAAAACAATGCCAACAGAAGATAAAACAAAAATGAACTGAACAGTCCACAAAGGATCCTTACAAAAATAATACAGGGATTAAATGCAATGCCCTGCGCTGACTGCCTCAAAGCCCTGTCTCTTTACTCGGTATCATACAGACATCTGAGAGGTGATCTTTGCCTGACATATAAGGCATACCTGAACCTTTAACCACACAGTTACCATTTTGATGTTTACTCACACATCTAGTACAGACATGATTGTATACTTAATTAACAAAAGATGTAGAAAGGAAAATGCATCTTTCCAACATTCATAGTAAACCAGCCTTTTCAAATACTCATTTGCATTTTTCAAGTTGGCATCCAATCCATCAGAAAAAGGCCGTAGTGAAGGGCCAACTGGTATGGCTGGCTAGAATGGTTTCTGATATGGACACCTTCATTAATGAATGCAACATTTTAGATGAAATGTTCAGGCAACGAGGGTATCCGAAAGATTTCATTTCAGAAATCAAAGACGAAGTGTGGAACAAAAGAAAGATAGGGGAATATGACACACTTCTAGCATTAAGGGATTGTGATGTCAGTCCATCTATTCAATACATCTGAACAATAATAAGCTATTTATAACTACTTATAATATAATTTGGATAGTACAGCATTGGTGAGTAGTATGTGTAAAATTGAGAATTTATTTAGGTAAAAACAGAGGTGTTTTGGAAAAAATAGGGGACAGACCCCATATTGCTTACAAAAAGGATAGCTCGTTCAAAACGTTATTAGAATCCAATAAGAACTGTCCAAAAGCCTTTTTACCTACTAATAGTATTATAGGGTACAACAAACCAGGTATGTCTAAATGCAGGTGTTGTGCACAATACCCCAATATTAGGAGAGAACAGTATTTTACAGTTAAAGGGGAAAATTAGCCAGTTAATGGGCATTTTATATGTGAATCAAAGCAAGCTGTTTATATGGCAAGTTGTGAAACCAGCCAAGCGTTTTACGCTGGGAAAATGTTAAGAAAGTTGAAAGAATGAGTTTATGAGCACTTGTTTGCCATTGGGAAAGGGAAATAAACAAATGTTCTCAGTAAACATATACCAGGAAATAATGGGAGCAAGTTTACATTTGTTGTTACTGAACAAGTGGTAAAGAGCCTAGGGGGGTAGTTATGAAGCAGCTTTTGGATAGATGACAGTTGGCATGGCAGTTAAAACTGAACGCCTAAGCACCCCAGGTCTTAATGAAACTTGTTCTATTAATTCAATATTACAACTTAAACATTATTATGCTTAAACAGGTTTGTGCCTTTAATAGCTGCTCAAAAATGTCCCTGTTTTAAACAAATGTATTTTGGGATACTGTATTTACTGTCTTATATATATATATAATTTTTATTTTCTGTTATAATATTTTCATTGCTACAATATATTTTTAAATAGGTTGCTGTTTTTTTAGAATTCTTACAACATTTTACTTGATGGTTACTTTATTAATAATACCATTTAATGATATCATATGATATAATTTATGCTACTTAATGACCTGAAATGAACTTTTTTTTTAGTTCAGATGAAGTTCCGTAGCTAAAAAGCTAAATTGAAGTGGAACAAAAGCATTTAACATATGGCTTTATTGTACTGAACATTTATTAAAGTAATTTTATTGGAGCTGTTTCTAGTTGTTTGTTGGGCATTGCAGGTGTTTTTGTGGTTACCAAGTTCGTGTGTTACTCCTGTTGCAGATTTATGTTTTTGGACATATAACCATGAATCCAACTTTAGCCTGTTTTTTAGATGACATAAAATCTAACGTTTCTCAAAATCCGCTCCTACATCATTAACTTTTAGCACCCCCAATTCAAAATCTACTTGATTAAACCAACTGTACAGACAACAGCAGGGGTTACGCATGGGGTCAGGTAAGTGACATTGGCTGTTTTAAAGTTTACGAGTTATTTTCAGTGTTTTGTTCATTATAATAAGGTTTCATACAGAATGCTACATCTAACAAAATGAGTAAAATTTGTTAGAGGATATATATTTGCAGTGGCAGGAAGCACAAGAGAAAAAGTTGCTGGGGGGGGGGGGGTCACTAAAATCTTACTATGCCCCACTGTCTCCATGGCAAATGGACTAGTTTCAGGACTGCTCTGATACCCTAACTCCAAAACAAAACCCACAACAAAAAGAGATGGAAGGGGATTGCTACCCTCAGTGTTAAGGTAGAGGACTGACTTCACTTCCTTGTTGTTTATGAAAAAATGAAAATTAAAAACACTTAAACTTTGCAATATTAAGCAACAGTAATAAATAACTAAAAACAATACAGAAAAACACTTAGTAAAGGTTAGGAACCCACACGCTTGAGAAAAAAAAAACTGACCAGTGACATGAACTGCAGTATGAAACTCAGGATAAACAAAAGGTAACACAAATGACAAAGACCACCACTGGTTCTTTTAAATCCAGTACATCACAAAAAGTGAGTTATAGGACAAACAAGTGCAGATCTCTTCACATCTCTGTTGTGGTTTTTGTACTTGTTCATCTTGTGAATCACTTTTTCTGATATACAAGGTTCCTGGATGTCAGGCAGATTTAAGAGAGCCAGTGTCACTTTTTGTGATACACAAGGTTCCTGGATGCGAGACAGATTTAACAGAGCCAGTGGTGGCCTTTGTCATCTATTTCCAAAACAACAGATCTACCCCAGGGATTAGTCCTCTAGTGCTCTGTGAATTATTACAAGGTATAGCAACTATGTGGTTATTCGGGTCTATATTAGATTGTCGAAATGGCATTACAGAGAATGCCGTTTCGATGACACATAAATAACGAAATGCATAAACAGCAAAAAGTACAGTTGTGTACACTTAGCATAAATTAGACGGGCGGCACAGTGGTGCAGTGGTTAACATTGTCGCCTCACAGCAAGAGGTTCCCCGGTTCGATTCTCGGCTATGGTGCCTTCTGTGTGGAGTTTGCATGTTCTTCCCTGTGTTCACGTGGGTTTCCTCCGGGTACTCCGGTTTCCTCCCACATTCCAAAGACATGCATCTGGAGCATTTATCCCCGGGCCTCCGCTGAAAACAGGCTCTGTGGAACCTAGTCGGACATTCCCGGTCAACGAATGTTAAATAAAAATAAAAAAATAAATGTAGATGTTAGAGTATATTCACTGTTGCAGTCATCACACTTGGGTTATCCTGCCAGGGGTAGCCCTCAGTCGGCCCGAATACCAGAGGCTTAGTATTTCTGCGTCAGTTGCTCTTGCTCCAGGACTGATGTCAGGTCGTCAGTGGTATAAAATCAGGCAGTCGACACCATTACATCAGTTTTTTGCCCCAACTGTCAGGAGCCCCCAAATAGGGAGCTAGGTTATGGTGGAAGAACACCACCAGTAGAAAGTAAATACCAAAAAGTCCCTGTAAGGAGAGATGGAGAGAGAGAGAGAGAGAGACAAGGGGGGTGGAGGGTTGGAAACCAGGACTGCAACAGTGAATACACTTGAACATCTACATTTATGGTAAGTGTACACAACTGTACTATGTTCTTCGTGTTTCACTGTTGCAGTCATTACACTTGGGTTGATTTCCAAAGCTGAAGAAAAGGGTGGAGGCAGTCAAGAAGACTGGGGGCTGGCTAGGATGCCCTGCAAGACTGCGGTGGCAAAGCCTGCCCTGGATTTGGAGAAGATAGGCTGGTGGTAATGCTTGGTGAAGGTATGAACAGAAGTCCATGTTGCAGCCTCCAGGATGTCCCTGGTGGGGACCCCTCTGAGAAAAGCTGCAGAGGTGGAGGTTCCCCTGGTGGAATGTGTCCTGACCCCCTTTGGGGATGGTTTCCCCTGCTGTCTGTAGCAGAAATGGATGCAGTGTGCTAGCCATATGGAGACTTTTTGCTTGGATATGGCCTTGCCCTCTGCCCCTGCTGCGAATCTGACTAGCAATTGGTCAGTTTTTCTAAAAGATTTAGTTCTATCCAGATAGAATCTGAGCTGTCTGTGCACATCTAGAGAGTGCACAATCCTTTCCCCCTTGTTTTGTGGGTTAGGGAAAAAGGTGGGCAAATGAATGGATTGGTTGAGAGCCACATTAGACAGCACTTTAGGCATGAAGGATGGGTTAGTCCTGAGGGAGACCCTGTCAGCATGGAAAACGATGAAGGGTTCCACAGCCATAAGTGCTTGCAACTCTGAAACTCTTCTAGCTGAAGTGATGGCCACAAGCAAGGCTGTTTTCCAAGAGAGGAATTTTAACTCTGCTGAAGCTGCAGGGTCAAAGGCGGGGGGTGGGGGTGGGGGGGGGGGTAAAGTGAGCTTTTCCAACACAAAGTTAAGATCCCAAGCTGGAGTAGGAGCTCTTCTGGGTGGCCTTAAGTTGTTAGCCTCTCTTAGGAACTGTTCGATGAGAGGGTGTGATAATAGATGTGGCTCTGTGCTGTAATGAGCAGAGATGGCAGAGGCATGAATTTTAATATAAGAGAAGGACAGACCCCTGTGTAGTAGGTCTGCTAGGTAATCCAGGATGAGAGGTAGGAAGGGCTGTGCTGTTTTCACTCCCTTAGCCTGGATCCAGGTGCAAAACCCTTTCCACTTGTCAGCATAGGATTTTCTAGTGCTGGGGCATGTGGCCTCATGTATAACATTCAGGACCTGTTTGCTTATGCTGACAGCTGGAGGAGAGGTCAGGGAATAAGCCAGGCTGCCAGGTTCAAGGTCTGCAATTGTGGATGCATGACTTCTCCACTCTTCTGGGTCATGAGTGTTGGGATCTGAGGTAGGTGCCATGGTGGCAGGGGTGACAGGCTGCACAGCAGTGGGTACCAGTGCTGGCATGGCCAGTCTGGGGCAATCAAGATTGCCCTTGGTTTTTCCTCCTTATTTTGAGCAGTACCCTTGAAATGAGTGGTAGAGGGGAAATGCATATACAGAGAGGTTGGCCCACTGGAAGGATACAGCATCCACTTTCCAGGCCTTGCTGTGAGTTTCCCTGGTGCAGAATTTCCTAAGCTGATGATTAGAGTGGGAGGCAAAGAGGTCCACCTTCAGGGTGCCCCATTTCTGGGTTACAAGGTTGAAGGTTCTGTGGTCTAGCTGCCACTCGTGTGGGTCTAGCAGGTTTCTGCTTAAGTGGTCTGCCAGAGAGTTTAGGAAGCCTGGCAGAAATTGTGCTAGCAGGTGTATCTGCATGGCTGAGGCCATGTGCCAAAGGATCATGCCGAGCCTGCAGAGAGGATAAGAGTGAGTCCCTCCCTGCTTGTTGATATACCACATCACTATGGTGTTGTCTGTTTTGATCAGTAGAGGCCCTGGAGAGAGTAGGGGGTCTGAAAGCTGTCAGGGCGTGCTGAACAACTAGCATCTCTTTTTAGTTGATGTGAAGATGTATTTGATTTGGGCTCCAATGGCCCTGAATGCACCTGGCATCCAGGTGTGCACCCCAGGCATAGTCTGATGCGTCTGTGGTGAGGGTCTGGGCGGCATGGGGTTGTGAGGGCGGCATGGGGTTGTGAGAAGGAAAATCCCTTGTTGTGGTTGCATGCTTCTGCCCATCAAAGAAAATCTTTCCTTAGACAGGGTATCATAGGTATGACAGTTTCCAGGTCTTGAGAGTGTTGACACCAAAGGCTTTTCAGGTATCATTGTAGTTTCCTCATATGCAGTCTGGCATATGGAATTAGTAGAATGCAGGAGGCCATGAAACCTAGAGCTTGCAGGATTTTCCTTGCGGATAACTGGTTCTGATGGCTAGTTGAGAGAAGTAGCCTGTCAGTTAGGCTGGTTTTTCTGGAGTAAGGAATGCCACCTGGAATGCTGTATCCAGGCTTGCTCCCAGGAATACAATTTTTTGTGTGGGGACTAGTTTTGATTTTTTTTCGTTGATAGTGTACCCCAGGGAGGTCAGAACGTCCTTTACAAAGGTCAGGTGCTGTAACAGCTTTCCCTGATTGTCTACCTGAATAAGGCAATCATCTAAGTAGGGATAAATTTGAATATTTCTTTGTCTGCAAAAAGCAATGGCTGGAGCCAGGCATTTTGTGAAAACTCTGGGAACAGTGGATAAGCCAAAGGGAAGTGCAGAGAACTGAAAGGGCATATACCCTGCCCTGAAATGCAGACATTTCCTGCAAGATTCCCTAATTAGGATGTGTAGGTAGGCCTCTTTTAGGTCTAGAGTGGCTAACCAAGCATCCTTGGAAAGCATAGGAAGAAGCTGCTGGAGGGTGAGCATTTTGAATTTTGGTATCACCAGAAAGGTGCTTAGAATGGATAGATCGAGGATTGGGTGCCAGGTGCCCCCTTTTCTGGGTACCAGGAAGAGTCTGGAATAGAAACCTTGGCCTATCTGGTCTGCAATAACATGCTCTATTGCTCTCATGGAGAGCAGGGAATGGACTTGCTTTTTGGCCTCTGCCCACTGGTTTGGAGGAAGATCTGGGAACCCTTTTGGGGTTGGCAGAGTGTGGAAATAAAATCTGTATCCCTGGGATACTATGTTGAGGACCCATCGGTCGTTGGTAATAGAGGCCCAGTTGTTTGCATGGAAGGAGTTTTTTCCTCCTAGGGGCACAAGCAGGTGGGCAGAGGTAAGGGGTGGAGGTGTAAAGTCATTGTGAGTTCTTACCACAACGGGGTGGCTTAGCACTCCATATTTTTGAAGAGCAGGAACTCCATTGCTTAGATCTTTGCATTCCCTGGGACTGCTGTCTGGGGGGGGGGGGTCTGCTTCCCCTGGAACTTGGCTGAGCTGGTCTGGAGGGGGCCGGAAATGACCAGTGGTTGGAGGAGCAATGCCTACTGAACCTTGGTGGCTGGACCTGCAAAAAAGTCTTTAACTGTCTGCATAGATTTAGCTTTTTCTTCCATTTTTTTAAGACCTCTTTCTGCCTTGGTGCCAAACAAATTGTCTTTGTTCAATGGTGTGTCCAATAATTTTGATTTCACATGGTCTGGCAAGGTCTGTTCCTTAGGTCAAGCATACCTTCTAAGGACAGAACCAGTGACTACTGCCCTGCAAGATTCTTCAAGGGTGTCAAAGCCACATTGCAAGGTGTGCTTAGTAACTTGGCTTGCAGAATGCATAAGCTCTTGTAATTCTTTATTTTCTGCACAAGCAGGAAAGGAAGATATTTTTTGTTTGAGGAGATCCATGGTAAATTGCTATTTCAGCATGTGGAACTGACAATTTAGTGCTCTAATAGCAAGAGCTGTATACTTTTTTACCTCATCTGTCTAAAGCTCGGGAATCCCTGTTGGAGGGGGTGGGATTCTTAGCTAAGGTTGCTTTAATTCCTTTAGGTCCTTGGGAAATGACCTCTGGGTCAGCAGTAGGATTTTTGAAAAGGAATTTGTGAGAGCTAGGGACTCTGTAGTACCTGTCAGGTTTCCTGGGAGCAGGAGGAGGGGTGTCAGGAGTCAAACTGGATTCCACAAAAACATCATCCACAACATCCAGGACAGGAGGAATAGCTACAGGTATGTGCTGTGGTAAATCTAAGAATTCCCCGAGTCTCTTTTTTGACTGAGGATAGTCCTGACATTCCCATTGGAAATGCTCCCTTAAAGTATGTAGAGAGTTTCACCAAATGAAAATTCCTTGGGAGGAGAGGCAGAAAGAATGGATTCCTCTGCATCAGAATCCTCATAAGCAGAGGGGTTGCATGTCTTCATATTCAGAAAACTCAGAGTCATTGGAGTCCTGTTCAGATAAAACTACTGGAGACAAATCTCTTTTTCTTTTGGAAAGAGTAGCCTGGCTTCCCCTAATAAGCATAATAAGGTCTTCCACCATTTTAAGCATTTGAGACTGAGGCATGGAAGCAGGTGCCTGAGCTTGGGTAGTCAGTTTTTTAGGCGTAGTTCGTACCCTGGGCCTTAGAAACTCAGTAGTTTTAGAAAGAACTGAAGATGCGAAAGAAGTCATCAGTTTGTGTCGATTATCGGTAGTGTGAAAAACTTCCTCGGAAGCCGGTACCTGCTCAGCGGCTCCAGACCCATCCAAGGTACACACATCCGCAGGATCCTTAATGGAAGAAGAGTCTCTCGGCATACCGACTTCAAACAGGTCTTGGTAGCAGCCTGCGAATCCACAGAAGCAGGCATCAGGGTCTGCGAAAGCACCTCACTGAGGACGGGAGAACTGATGACTAGCTTAACGGAAGCATCGGCAGTTTTGGACCTGTGTGGTCTGTCTCTGTCTTTATCTTACATTTTTTCAGAAGATCGGTAGTCGGATGGCTTAATGAAGCCATATTGGAATAAGAGGACTGAGAGCGAAAATATCTAGCTACAATAAGGGCCCGACGATGTATAGTTCTGGTGTTGAACAAAGCACAAAAGCGACAGCAAGGGATATCGTGGTCTGGACCTAAACAGGTGTCATAGTAAGAATGGAAGTCTCGATGTGATATTTGCTTTCCACAGGCGAGACAATGGTTAACTTTTTCTGACATCAGTTAGAGAAAGAAAAAAGGATCCCCAATGGGGTACTTAGCTTTAGAAGACTTCAACTTCAAATTGGAAACAAAAACTCAGGTAGCAGCCAACCCGCACTCATGCACACTGCTTCTGCTTCGGGCTCTGCGGCAAGAAAGACTGATGTAATGGCATCGGCTTCCTGATTTTATACCACTGACAACCTGATGTCAATCCTGGAGCGGCAGCAACTGCCGCAGAAACACTAAGCCTCTGGTATTCGGGCTGACTGAGGGCTACCCCTGGCAGGATAACTCAAGTGTGATGACTGTTACAGTGAAACACGAAGAACATCCCTCGGTCAATGATTTTTTTCTAAAGAAAAAAATCAGTAGACCAACAAACACAAAACACACCAGTAAAAACATTTCAAAATTTGGGGCTGTGCCCCCCATACCCCCTTAACTAACTATACCTACTCAGAGATTGCACTGCAGCAGGGTAAAGGGCAATGTCATGGCTCAGGCCAAGCAATTTTCTTCCCTAGGAAAAAAAAAAAATCAGTGACCTGAGCTTTCTCTGTTTATACATTTCACTATTTATGTGTCGCCGAAACGGCATTCGCTGTAATGCCATTTCGACAATCTAATATAAATTCGGTTATTCACCAGCAGTTTATTACAGCTCAGAAGTTAAAAGTGATGAATTATAAACATCATGCAGAACCTTGTTTTTTAAAGTCCACAGTATACTACATAACTCTGTGCAAGTCATTCAAGTAGACTCAATTTCATGCATCAAGGCTGCTGCTGCTGCTGTGTCTTTCGGTTAGGGGTCGCCACAGCGGAACTCCGGTCCGCTAATGATTGGTAGTTGATTTTTACATACCGAGTTATCATCAAGGCAATATAAATAAAAAGGGATCACACTGAAAACATGAACTACTTAACAGCCACAGAGTAGAAATTTTAAATGGGAAAGCAACCATTCAATGAAAAGTGTGCCATCAAATGTAACCGGGTCTATATCACATTGTTGAACAAACTATTTAGCGAATACCTATTTGTTGAACTCTATTTGTTGAAAGCTGTATCCATCGAATGATCGCTTTAGCTAATTATTTCCCAAGGGAAAAAACATTGGACCATCACTGAGAATTTGCCCTTTTCCCCACTGTAGTGCGATCTCAGACTTGGTATATTTAGTTAGGGGATACTGTGGGGTATGGGGGGTGTAGCCCCCTCACCTGAGTGGGTTTTAAATTTTGTTATTTTTCTGATGATCTGTGGTTGGCCTACTGGCCATTTTCCCTGGGTAAACTTTCACTTAAAACATTGTTCGATGGATAGAGCATCTGACAAATAGGTATTCGCTAAATGATTTGTTCAACAATGTGATATAGACCCAGTGTAACCTCCTCAACTGTAGCTTTCTGAGTTAACTGTGGCACACAATGTCTAGGCCTTTCATGGAAGTGCTAGGTGGAGAGGTTTAACAGCTATGCTACTGCAGTATACATAGCAAATGATTCTGAAAGAAAAGTTTTACTGCTGCAGATGGTCGATGAGAACAGCATATTAACTACCTGACATAATATAATGTCACTTTCTAAACGTACATTTGATGGTGTCCAAGCTAAAAAAAATATTTTCAATGAAATAAAATTTTAGTGTGACTTGATAAAAAAAGAAGTTATGTAGTCACCATACCGTTCCATCTGAGTTGTTGCTCTTCATTTGTCTTCAATCTGTGGGTACTCTGATCTGGGACAGATCCGACTCAGCTGCATTTTCCAGCATCTGATCAGTGCTCCAAGCTCTTCTCCTACCCATAATGCCCCTGTATCCCTCCTCCCTTCAGATCATGTTTGCCACTATCCATAGAATACCAACCTGACCCAGGACCTTATCCCATAACAACAGGTCCTCAAGAAGCATTAAGAGGTGAACAAAGGTATGCCAAAGTGCTATGTCTCTTCTGGCCAAACCACCACACAGCCCATGTAAGGCAGAGGGAAGGAGGGAGGGATGGTTGAAGACAAAATGAAGAGCAACAACTCAGATGGAACGTTATGGTGAGTACATAACTTTTTTATCTGAAGTTGTTGTCTTCATTTGCTCTTCAACCTGTGGGACAGAATCCCCAGCTACCAAACACCAGGGAAGCCCTCATGGAATGGTATTCCAGAGTACAGTGGAGCCAAAGGGTGCCCTGTTCCTGGACTGAATGTCCAACTTGTAGCCACAGAGCAAATGTCATCCAATGAAACTCTGGGCCAGAAGGCAGCTGAAGTAGCCACAGATCTAGTAGAATACACTTTAATGTGATCTGGCGAGGGTAAACCTTTATCTGAATATGCCAAAATAATATACAGAGAAATCCAGCGAGCAATGGTGACCTTCCATACAGGTTTCCCTAAAAAGGGCTTAGAATAGGAAACAAAAAGTTGGTAAGACTTATGGAAATATTTTGTCCCATGAAAGTAAAAACATAACCATCTATGAACATCCAACAAGTGCAATTTGTATTCTCCCTTATTCTGAAAATTTGGAAAGAAAAGAGGGAGACCGATTACCTGAATAATGTTTGATTCCAACGACACTTTTGGAAGGAAAGAAGGGTTAGTGAGCAAAGACACCCTGGCCTTATGAATGATCATATAAGGAGGTTTGACCGATGTCTGAAGCTCCGAAACCCTTTTGGCTGATGTGATGGCAATCAAGAAAGCCGTTTTCCATGACAAGAACTGTAGATCCACTGAAGCTGCAGGTTCGAAAGGGGAAGAGACAAGAGCTTGCAGAACCGGCATAAGATCCCAAGGGGGCATTGGGTCCTTTAAACGGTGGCCGAAGCAAAATGGTGCCCTTCAAAAAGGCTTTGCAAAGCTTAGAAAAGGCTAGAGAAGCCGCATTATTGCCTACATGAAAGTTAGGTATAGCTGCCAGTTGGACCTTAACCATAGAAAAACTGGCGCCTTAATGAAAAATGCTTGCAAAAAATTCTAGAACCACCAGACCTGGTGCAGTAAAAGGATCTAAATCACGCTGAGATGCCCAAACAGAAAAATGTTTCACTTGCTGGAATAAACCTTCCTGTTATAAGACTTATGAGCTGCAACTAATATCTTTTTGACCAGTGAAGATAACCTGGGAGTCCTGACTATCATGGGAACTGGAGAAGCCAAGTGGTGAGCTTCAGACTGACCAGATCTAGGTGAGGAATCCCTGAGGTATGAGAGATGAGATCTGGAGATGGATCTAATGTCCAGGGGGACACACTACATTAGACCACAGAGAAGTGACTGGAAGCCCTGCAGCCGCAGGTGAGCCGCTACCACTGCTGACATTTTGGTGAACACCCTTGGGGCTGTGGTGAGACCAAAGGGTAGTGCTCTGAACTGTTAATGATTGGCTCCCAGTGGGAAGCAGGGGAACCTCCGGCAGTGTCTGTCCATTTTGATGTGGTAGTACGCATTCTGAAGTTTGACTGAGCACATCCAGTCATTCTCCTACAGGAAGGGCAGGACAGACTGGTGAGTGACCATCTGGAATTTTGTCTTGGCAACCAACAGATTTAAGGTGGAAAGATCCAGAATGGGTCTTAAGTCCCCAGTCTTCTTTGTCACTAAAAAGAATCTGTAATAGATGCCTAATCCAGACTGGTCTGGGGGTACAGACTGGATGATTCACTTTGCTAGCAGCTTGGAAATTTCCAGTGCTGCCTCCTCCCTTTGTGTGGCTGGAATGTCCGGGAGGTGTCTGGGAGGGGGAGGTGGCCGAATGAAGGGGAATGAATATCCTCTGGATATAATCAGCAACACCCAACGATCATCTGTGATGGACTCCCAAGCCGTAGGGTGTAGCGAAGTCGGCCCCCGACTGCCTCCAGAGACAAGCAGCCGGGCAGCCCTTCAGGGCTGCTGTGCAGGTCTGTCTGAGAAAGAGTCTCAAGACCCCCCGATTCCTTGGACCTCCTCTGCCTTGGGGGCAGTGTCTGTCAAATTCCCCTCTGCCTCTGGGGGAAGGCGAGTCCTGAGCATCCTGGGAATAGCCCTGAGACTTCTGGAACCACATCTTCTTTGTCCCTCGCTGATTCCTGGAAAAGGTTTGTTGAGGGGTCGAGAAGCAGATTCCGACAGCAGACAGAGTCTTCCCATCTTTCTCACACTGGAGTAGAGTAGCACGTACCGACTTTCCAAAGAGAGTGGAACTGTTGTACGGGATGTTTGTAAAGGATGCTTTGAAGGGCTCCAAGAAGGCACAGAATCGGAGCCAGGTGTGACGCCTGATGACAACACCTTTCCTGGCAGCTCTAGCAGCGCCCTCGGTAGCATGAGAGAGAAGCCACATAGAAGTGTTGGCAATTGAAGTGAGGGTGGCCATTTGGGAAGAGAAAACCTTTTTATCCTCTGCCGACATGGACCCCGGGGTAGAGGGGTAGACTCGGTGATCTCTTTGACTAGGTCTCGCTGAAGTCTAATTTTGTGTGTCATGTAGTTCAGCGCATGTACCAAGATAGTTGCTGAAGCGTACACCTTCCCAAAATGGCCCATCTTCCCAGATTCTTGGCCTGGCAGATGAACCGTGGAGCTCTCTTGCGTGAGCTCCTTCTTGGTGGCCGCTGCCATGGCATCAACAGAGGATCCCTTGGTCCAATAAAGTTTGTCCAAGGGAGCGCCAAGTATTTTATCAGGGCGTTTGGGTATAGGCTCCACCGTTTCGGGCTCCTTCCATACCCAAGATGTAATCAGATCCTCCAGGGGATCTGCAGAAGGGACACCCAGTATGCAGAGGGGCCTGCACCACACACCTCCAAGAACACAGACTCATCTGGGTTGGGTTTCTAGGCAGACCACCCCCCGGGTTGGGTTTCTATGCAGGCCACCCCTCTCTCTGACAAAGGATCTCCATGATGTCTCCAAAGGGGACATCTTTGGGGGGTGACCGGGGGAACCCACCTCCTCCTCCAAATCAGTGTCCTCCATGAGAGACTCCGAGAAACCTCCTCAGCAGTGGTCTCTGGGAAGGACTCAAAAACATCAATCTGTTCCCGTGGGGGAACTCCCTTAGGCAGAGAGGCAACAGGCTGTCCCTGAGGGGCAAGGCTGGCGGAATCTGGGCCAGTTACAGAGGGAGTCAGGATGGAGTCATAGGATGAAAGCGTCACATCTCTTGATGGAACTGAGAGGACCCTCTCCACCACGTTGAAAGCAAAAGGAGAATGTACCCTTGGAGAAGGAACCATGACCAGGTCCATCACCCTCTGACCCAAACCTCCTGGCGCCGAGACTCCGAATGGACCACTCTGCTCCAAAAAGCTCAGAGCCAACACCGCCATGTCGGATCCGGTGCTGAGGCAACGGCTCTAAGAGCTGGTCAGATTCAAACTAGTTGGAGCTGAACAGCTCGGGGTAATGGCCAGCGTCGAGGTACACGGTACCACTGGTGTCGACCCTCAAAGCCAAGAGACCTTGGACCTGAATACTCTGAAACCAGGGGGTCAAATCGAAGAAGGAGTGATCGAGACAAAAGCAGAGTGCATGCCCCCAGCCTCAGAGGGGGAGGGGCAGGCAAGACTCCTATCTGAATCTGTGTCTGGATAAATCTCTGCATCATCCTGTCCACCTTGAGTTCAGAGAGGCTGTGGGTAGACCTGGAAGAAGAAGCCACTGACGGCCTAAAGAGACGGTGAGGTGGAGCTGATGGTGGGGAGTGGACCCGGGACAACTCCGGCTCTGGAGAAAAACAAGGGGAACGGAGCCAGGGGAACCCAAGCCGGCAGCCAGATGGGATTTTGCCAAGGGCTCTGCCGAGGCAGAGTGGTCAGGAGACCACTTCCTTGGTCTGTCTCGGAACTTGTGTCACGCTTCTCCCTGTCCTCGGTCCTCTTACTGGGAGGTTAAGTTCCAGAGGCTGGGGCAGAGGAAGCAGAAGAGGCGGTCGAAGCCGCTGAAGCAGCTAGACCTCCATCGGAGGCGGAGGGAGGAGGCCCTTAAGAATGAGTTTATTCCTCCTGTCGATCAATGTGTGGGGATTGAACCCCACGCAGATGAAACAGGAGGAATCGAGATGAGGCACCCTAAAACAAACCATGCAGAGAGTGTGGCCATCTGATGGAGAAAGCTTATGGCCACACTCTGTGCACTTTCTGAAATCCGGTTTGGGTGTCTCTGCCATGTGGATGGAGTGAGACCCAAACACTCACACACAGTAGGCAAGAAAGGAAGGGAAGGAAAAGCAGGAAAGTTGTTTTTTTTTTTTTTTTTTTTTTTTATATATATATAAACAAATAAGCGACGCCTGAGCTCTAAATCAGAAAGACATAAAAGTGAAAGGGGGAGATAGAAAGTGGGGAGATAAAAAGCCAAGAATAAGCCACAAACTTACCCAAAAAGTTTAGAGCCCGGACCACAATGCGAACGCTAGCAGGATAAAGGAGATCTGAAGGGAGGATGGAGACAGGGGCATTATGGGTACGGGAGGAGCTTGGAACTCAGATCAGATGCTGGAAAATGCAGCTGAGTCGGATCTGTCGTGGATCTTCGTACCCACAAGTTGAAGAGAAAATGAAGACAATAACTTCAGATCTGCAAGTTTAAAAATGCAGACGAAAGAGTAGGGACATGAGCAAATGAATGTGCATTAAACAAGATTAATAACACCTGCCAAAAACTGCGACTTCCAAGATAATGACCGCAAAATCAAAAAAATATTCAGAAAGTAGTTCAGAAAAGGGTTAGGCAAAAAGTATTATACGAACCAGACTTTTACTTTGTTAGAAAATTTAAAATGGTCTGAGGGCCAGAAAGAAGACAGAATGTAAAAGTTAGTACAACAAATGGTGTGTCAAATGATGAAAAAGGTGGATTAAAGAAAAGGAGTGAATCCGAAGGTTTAAAAAAGTCAACGCTAGGAACATAAAAAAATACAGTCAGTCCACAGATACTATGGAGGGTCATGCCACATAAAGGACAGTACCCTGCCAAAGGAAATGTGTATCCTGCGAGAAATTAAATGATCTGTCCAGAGCATTTAGAGATTTGAATACAAACCCTCCTAGCTGAAGTTACAGCAACTAAAACCACTGTCTTTCAAGACAGGAGCCAAAACAGGATTCTGACTTCTGCAGAAGCAGCTAACTCAAATGGTGCCAAGGTTGACTTTTCCAGCATAACATTCAGATTCTAAGTTAAAACTATAGTCTGTAAGAAAAATGGGCCTGCACTTAAAGCCAAGAAACTAAAGTGATATCCATGAGTGCATTGCTGTAGTTTTTGCTTTAAGATAGGTATTTTAATTAGCTACTTAAATGTGCCTGCACAGGGCTGATTTTTATTGGATAATGAATAAAGTATCCGAGTATTTAAATGTATACTGCTGTACTGTTTGGCTGTCTGAAGAAGCAGTGGGTTTCAATGCAAAAGCGCTCACCTTTTAATAAAAGCTTTTGTATTTTAGATTTGCTGGTGCACTGCCTCTGGTTTTCGTATTGCCTTCTGCATTGGGATTTTTTGTGTGTTAAAACTATAGTCTGCCTTGGAGTTGTAAGATGAATAATGGCCTTCAATAATGCTTAACTGGTAGTGTGGATGTTACTGAGATGATCCAAGGGCACACAGGCCATGACGGCTGATAAGTGAATTTTAACAGCAGTACAAGCCAGGGTCAGTGCTGAAAAAAATCTCAGTGAGGCATTAACAACCACTGGCAAACACTCCTGTTTTGGGTGCATATCCCTCCTTTGTCAACAGAGGGAAATTATCTTCCATTTAGCCAAGCATAATTTCCTTGAATCTGACCTCTTAGCCTCCTTCACAACATCTGCACATCACATGTATACAGATCACCAAAGTGAAGTAAGGTCATCTCATCTAAGCTGCTGGTTCAATGTGAAGGAGGTGGGTAGATGGAGGATCCCCTTGCACGGTGTCTAGAGGTCTAAGCACAGAAACAGAATGAAAAGTTTCCCCCTTGCCACATGGATCAGGTTGGAGAATCAATCCTGCGTTCCCCAGTTTTGGATACTGAAAATGATTTCTAACCTCCTCTCTCTTAACTTCTGAATCACCCTTGAAAGCATGAGCAGGCGAGGGAAAGTATACAGAAACAGACCTCTTCAGTTTAGGGAGAAGGTATCTACTGACCACACTTTCCTGTTGAGTGCTCTTGAGCAGAATTTGTTCAGCTTGTTTTTTTTTTCAAGAGAAGCAGTAAGAGTTTCATCTGGAAACACAAAACAGCAAAATCTATGTGACACAAAGACTTAACGAAACAATGTAATTACAATTTAAATTTTCTGTTGCTAGAAAAACATTTTTTACCTTCTCCCTGTAAATAAGAAACAGATCTGAAGGTCTAAAACAGATTTTGTTTTATTGTAAGCTCTTCAATGAAAGGATATGAAGCTGCTGTTCCAACATCAGAAATCAGTCACTTGGTGTAGCAGACAGATGCAGCTTTATGCTGATTGCTTCGTGGAACTAAAATAGACTCAACATATACTCTAGCTGCAGTAGAGAGCTGACTATCCAAAATAATTGAGACCTTGGGTAGTTCGGATAATCAAACTGTTCAGATAATCAAACATATAATTGAACTGGATAAAAAACTTCTAAAATCTTGTTTTTTTTTCTGCACACACGAATACAGTTTTCAACTATTCAGCGATTCTAGTGGACAATAAAGAATATTTTTCACACACGAGCTGGCTGCAAGTTCAAAAAACATGCGCAAGTGAATATGTATATTAGTTTCCATATTTAGACTTTATGATTTTTTTCCAATCCGAAAACTTTGGAAGGCTGGCTCAGATATCTGACGTTTTTGATAATCGACTTTCTACTGTAAAAGCAAGTTTACTTACTCTTAAATTGACCACTTATTTTTATATGTTGAATATTCCATTTTCTACTGTAAATGCAGTTTTACCTACATACACAGTGGAACATAAATGAACTACAGGCTGTAATAAGTTTGACCACATTAAGTGGCTAAAATGATTAAACAAAAATGCACAGATATCAACAAATATACAGAAGCAATAACTAGTTGATAAATTTCATAAACAAGGAAGTGCATGCAAGTATCTCAGTTGCAGAACACAAACTGCACATAAGTAGTCTGTTACCATACGACTAACCATTAATAAAAAAATAGAAGAAAAATGAAGCGTAAAAGCATTTTGCTAATCAGGAAGAAAAAGGTAAGAGTCACTTCATGCATATTTGCTACTTCTGGGGATATGAATTTCAATTATTTAAAAACACTTCACCTCACAAACCAGTATATCCACAAAGCAGGAAACCAAGGTCAAAATCCACACAAACAGTACTTATTGAGTGCTTCCGTCTCTAGAATAGAAACTTCATCAGAATAATCCAACTTCATACCAAACATCCTTAAATATACAGACAAATTAACATTAATTAGTGCCCTAAAAAGGAACATCTTAAAGAACCACACACACATTACACGCCAACATGGAATAATGCAGTCATGAAAATGCTTTAAAATACATAAAATAATGTATGTAAAATAATTACATACAAAATATTTTTTCATGTGATTAAAACAGACCAAGAATTGATATACAGAATAATGCAACATAACAACATGCTGTCCTAAAATATTTTACTATTGGTGTCATAAAAAGAATTCTGCCTTGAGTCTTAGAACGGAGCTGATGGACACTGCATTGTCAAGTCCTGGTGCCTCTTATGCGTTAGCTGTAATTTGCCATCTAAGCTCTGACAATTCTAAAAAAATCATTGAGTGGCCCTACTCTTTCTCCCATTTTTACCTGTTCTATAATAATAAATTTAAAACCATGTCCTTCGTTTGAATTATTTATTTATTTTAACAGGTTACATAAGGAATAATTCTGCCACCTGGAGGGTCTCTTGTTTTAGAGATACGCGATAGCATATATAAAAGTAATTCTGAATGACTAGAGTGATACTTGTATTCTACAATTCTAGGAAGAGGAAGTCCTTTGTTTGTGCTGTACTGCTGCACCAAGGTGAGAGCGTGCATCTTTGGCCTTTCACTACTAAGGGGTAAAGCAGGGAATGATCACCCTATTACATTCTAATAACTCCTAACAATTTGGCTATTTAGACACTTACCCTGCAATCTTTAGCCTGGGTGGTTCTAGCTGAAATCAGGTCTATAGATTGTTTTTTGTAGCATTTGCTGCTCAATTTCTCCTAATTTCTCCTGAGTGTGATTTTCTACAAGAACTAACTACTTCACATTACCTGTGACCACTCCCACTCCCCCTCCTCCAATACTGTCCCAGCAGAGTTTTTTTAACCCCCTGGATCCATCTTGGCTTACTCACAGCAGCTGCCCATTCCCTTCAGCTTGTGGTGCATCTAATTGTAAGTGTTTGAGCTTTACTTTTTATATTGCAGCTAAGGTCTCTACAAACTCGGATTGTTCTATTGCTTTGTTACTGTCAGCATTGCTACTGTTGCAGAACTGGTCTCCGATTTATACAAGTTGTAGACAAAGTGTTACAATGTATCATTTTCCAGTCTGACTTGGTGCTTGGTGTGCTTTGTGCTGCTAGCACTTACAGACGCTATAGTATCACACTAGGTTGCTACTCCTCATCATTTTTGTTTAGTACATACTTTTTAGTTAAAATAGATGCCAAGCAGTGTGACTGAGTGTTCTGTGATTCAGTTTGAAGGAAAGCATAAGTTAAATACAGAACACCATATTACGGCTAAAAGTTCTGTTTTGCTGCCAAGTCAGAGCGATCCTTAGTTGTTTTAACTGCTGCACCATGACAAATATAGGTGCCTCCGTTGAGGTTTGGGTGTCGAGCTGGCACCTCGGCGTTTCATAAAAAATCTACTGCCAGTCATTAGCGGACCGGAGTTCCACTGTGGCGACCCTGTAACAGCAAAAAGCCGAAAGACAAACAACCACCACCATGAGAAATATAGCAATGTAGATATAGGTTCATAGGTTCATAGGTTCATACTAGGCTATCTGCCCGAGGGCATTTACAAGCCTAGCCCATCGTTTTGTGGCTTACGCCACCCCTTTAGTATGGGGAACTATACCCATTATTTTGCTGTGCCTCTGTCTAGCAGTGACACTGAGGTAATCCCTGGGGTATATCTGCGATCTCCCATCCATTGGTCAAGATTTCTCTTGAACAAGGCCAGCGAGGTGCTCTGCCTCACATGTACCGGGATTTTGTTCCACAGCATAGGGAGTCTTTGGGTGATGAATCTATCCCTCCAGCACGTCCTATTAATAGCCGTGTCGAGGTTCAAGTCTCCCGCCCTTGTGGCTCTGATGGATTTTGTCTGTGTTGCAAAGTTTAAGCACTGTTATATACAGCTGCTGTGATAGTTTACTACTGCTATATCTGTGATAGAACTGTCTCTCTAAATTCATGGGCTACCTAAATTACGGTGTTTTTTGTTATGTCAAGGGCTTCATATGCGAATGCATAACAGTTGCCTGAGCCTTTTTTACTAAACATTTTGTACCTGTGTAAATAGTACAACGTGCTGCTACTCAAACCCAGTACCCTTCCTGCCTGGGTGATAATTTATTATTTCAGTTACCTTTTACAGCACTTCTCTCATTCCCCTTTCAGAGACCTTAATGTAATAATTATTTTTGTCTCCATCTTTTCATTTAGTGACCACTGTCCCTGTGAACGGGTTCTCTCTCAGTCCCCCACTTGCTGAATCCTTGGCCATTGACTGCATCTGCAGTGAAGAAACCAGCCACAAGGACTCCAGGGCTTTAAAAAGAAAATAAGTTACTGTAGGTGTCTAGCTACGTTTCACTCTTAGCCTGCTACTGTAGAAAGTACCTGGTCTAAAGCAGAAATAACTGGCTCTACCCACGGCTAGGGACAGCAGCTGTTCCCCACCCCCATCAGCTGCAAATACATTCCCCAGTTAAACATTTTCTTTTTAGTTATCAGTACACCAAGATAAAGCTCTAGGCAAAAAAAAAAGGTAACCCAGTAGATATACTGGAATTGCCCACTAGTAAAATAGAGGAAAAAGGTACTTAAACTGCCACTTTTTGTCTGCTTCAAACTAGGTATCTACCCAAAAAGGACACAGCTGAAATCAGGTCTATAAATTGTTTTACCTACTAGATTCTAATAACTCCTAACTAACTCCTAACAATTTGGCTATTTAGACACTTACCCTGCAATCTTTAGCCTGGGGGGTTCTAGCCTGCTCCGTTCGTTACACTCACTTCGCTCCTCTCCCTGCTCCCTATTCCCACCCACCCCCAGTACCTCTACATTTATTCTTAGCCTTAACTCCACCCCTAATTACCACCAATTAGGCTACACCACTAGTCACCCCCTCCCCCTACATCCAACACAATCATGCTACTTCCTAATACAATAACAATCCTAACCTGCTTAGTTCTAGCTCACATTACATCCTACCAAGGCTCCACAGTCACATGCCCCAACAACTTCCACTGTACTCTCTCAACACCCTCCCTCAAACATTTACACTATAAACTACATAACCCCTGCCACCAAAAACATCATCCCAATACACACAGTCCTTTACCAAACACCTAACACACTCAAAAATAAACTATCCCTAAGATACCATAAGCAATTTACTATGTATATAAAACATATCCTAAACACCCTCTATAAACTAGCCCTCACTGGAGACATCCATCCAAACCCTGGCCCTCCCAAATCCAACCCAACCACAAACCCTAGTCCAAGCACACACCCCACCCAACTCAACTCCTAGCCAACACAATAAACAGACCTACTTATAATGTCCCTAAACATCAGAAGCATATGCAATAAAATCCAAGAACTACATGCCAGCATAAGCATATATTCCCCAGATATTCTCTTTCTAACTGAAACCTGGCTCAAACTTCACATCAAAAGTGAGGAAATACTTCCACCTGAACACAACATCCTTTGCATAGACAAATTTTCCAAAAAAGGAGGTGGTGTAGCATTGATATTTAAACACCACCTCAATATTCAACTCCTGAACACATCTGCCCCTCACCACAATAATGAAGAAATCCTTTATGCCAATCTCAAACTAAACCAAAACAAAACAATCAATATCACAGGATGCCAATTCCCACCAGGGCAAAATATTACACCCCTAGAAAATATGCTTTAGAGAAAAGAGGAATGAAGGTCAGCAGGACTAAGACAGAATATATGTGCGTGAATGAGAGGGAGGATAGAGGAATGGTGAGGATGCAGGGAGTAGAGGTGGTGAAGGTGAATGATTTTAAGTATTAGGGATCAACAGTTCAGAGTAATGGTGAGTGTGGAAGAGAGGTGAAGAAGAGAGTACAGGCAGGATGGAGTGGGTGGTGAAGAGTGTCAGGAGTGATTTGTGACTGACGAGTACCAGTAAGAATGAAAGGGAAGGTCTACAAGAGGGTAGTGAGACCAGCTATGTTATATGGGCTGGAGACAGTGGCATTGACAAAAAGGCAGGAGTCAGAGCTTGATGTGGCTGAGATGAAGATGTTAAGATTTGCACTGGGTGTGACGAGGATGGACAGGATTAGGAATAAGTATATTAGAGTGTCAGCCCAGGTTGGAAGGTTTGGAGACAAAGCCAGAGAGGCAAGATTACATTGGTATGGACATGTGCTGAGGAGGGATGTAGAGTATATTGAGAAAAAGATGCTAAGGATGGACCTGTCAGGTAACAGGAAAAGAGGAAGGCCTAAGATAAGGTTTATGGATGTGGTGAGAGAGGACATGCAGGTGGCTGGTGTGACAGAGCAAGATGCAGAGGACAGGAAGAAATGGAAGCAGTTGATCTGCTGTGGCGACCCCTAACGGGAGCAGCCGAAAGAAGAAGAAGAAGAAAATCTCTTGAGCTGGGCTATTCTATCTCTACCCCAGGAAACCATAATTCTCGGCGACTTTAACATCAACTGGCTATCCTGTAATGACAATCTCCCAACCATTCACCTTAATCTCCATGGGTTCATTCAACTCATCCAATCCCCTACCTGAATCAACAAAACCCTAACAATCATACATTAGTTGACTGGATCCTAGTCAACAAAGTGCCTCACTCTTACTTAGCAGGCTGCTTACCTGACAGTCTTAGTGACCACTCCCCCACTTTCCTAATTCAGCACCACACACACAGTCTCAAGCCCATTATTCACAGGCAAATACGGAACAAGTCCAACTTCAACCCCAACTCCTTCATCTCCTACCTGCAAAGAATTAACTGGTCACCACTAAAATACCTCAACCTAGATGAGGTGGCCCACTTCTTCAACAATACCTTCCTCTCCATCCTAAACAACTATGCTCCAGTAAGACATGCCAAAGGCAGATCCAGGCATACCCCACGGTTACAAAAGACCACCAGAACCCTAATGAAATCCAGAGATAAGGCCTGGGAGCACTGGCGACTAATAAAAAATAACTCAGATAGGCAATCATTCCATGAACTGTGCAATAAAGCAAAAAAACAAATAAAATTAGACAAATCCCTCTACTATAAATCCACCCTAAACTCTACCAACCACAACCCTAAGCAATTCTGGTCCACTATTAACACTATCCTTCACCCAGGGAAGGCTGATACCCCCAGCCGTCCATTCCCCCCTCCTCCAGCAGTATTGCTGAATCCTTCAACAAACTTCACTGACACTATAACATCTCTAAACAAACAACACTTCCATACAACAGCCCCCCCAACTCCTAACCCTAAACCTCCCACTCCTCTTTTCTTCTTCATCTCAGTACCTACCTCCAACATAAAAAGACTATTGTCAAGACTTAAACCCACCAAACTCGCAGCTGACAACCTCCCCTCGGAATACTTGAAAACTGCAGCTGATACACTGGCCTACCCAATTTCAATTCTAATCAACCGTTCCATAACAGAAGGCTATGTTCCCTTGATATGGAAAATATCCCACATCATTCCCCTCCACAAAAGCACCCCCTTCACAGACCTCACCAATCACCACCCCATTGCTATCCACTCCCCTCTCTCCAAAATACCTGAAAAATACATCAACACCCAGGTCTCCAACTACCTCCTAGCTAATAATCTCCTCTCCAAAACCCAACATGGTTTCAGGCCATATTACAGCTCTACCTCCGCTTGACTCTCCTTCACCAACACTATACGTCATCAAAAAAACAATGGCCTCTTGCCTACTGCCGTATTTCTAGATCTCTCAAAGGCCTTTGACATGGTATCTCATGAGCTACTACTCTCTACTCTCCCCAACCTCTCCTTCTCACAATCAGCCTGCAACTGGTTCCACAGCTATCTACATGGATGCCAGCAATCAGTAATCTGGGACGATAACCTATCATCTCACCTCCCAGTTACTTTTGGGAGTTCCCAAAGGGTCTACCCTTGGCCCTCTGCTATTCTCACTTTTCACTAACAGCCTGCATACTGCCACCACACAAGCATCTCTTATACAGTATGCAGACGACTCTACTCTCATCTGCTCTGCCCCCACTCTACCAGAACTACAACAAATCACACAGGAATCATTCTCCTCTGTAGAAAGCTGGCTATCCAATGCTCAGATCCTACTTAACCCAAGTAAAACAAAACTTCTCTTGTTCCAACCTTCCAAAGACACCCAAAACACCCCCCACTTCAACATTCTCGCCAAATACAATACCATCATATCTCCATCAGAACACACAAAATTACTCAGTGTGGAAAAAGACAACAAACTTAGATTTGACACCCACATATCTCTCACAATAAAAAAAGTTCACAAGAAACTTGGTGCATTATATTGTAGTTGCCAATGCCTAACCAAGGCGGCTAGAATCTCCATAGCCAATTCCCAGCTAATCTCCACCATACGTCCCCCATACTTACCAACCTTAGACAGACAGATCTACACAAGCTGGATGCTTGTTGCAACAAAATTGCTAAATTTGCCACTGGAAACTCCTACTGCAGCCATCATTGCATCTCCCTTAAAGAATTAAACTGGCTAGAACTCCCACAACTCCTTCACTTTAATCAACTCACCCTCACTAATAAACTTATTAACCACCTCCATAACATCCCTTCCCTTCAAACCCTTCTCCAACCCTATCACTCCACTACGCCCTTCAGATCAAGCAACAAAAATCAACTCACTGTTATCAAACCCAAAGACTCAGCAGGAGAAGCCATATTTTCATGTACCATATCTAAACTTTGGAACAATCTTCCACCTTCTAACTACTCTACCTTCCAGCAGCCTTTTCAAGACTGCGCTCAAATCCCACTTAAATTCGCACTGGCTTTGTGCTTGTTCTAATACAGACTAACACCCCCATCCTTACCCCCCCACACCTAGACTCTTAACCCAACTATACTACCGCCACTACTAACCACAGTCAGAATTAGCTAGTTGTCTTTACATACTTTACAATCTTGTCTGACAACTTTGTTACTAATATTATAAACAACAAGAAACTATCTTAACTTGCAACATTTACTATATATACTGTTGATAATCAATGTCTTGTTATTGTAATAAAGCCAACCTGTAATGTTGTTTACTACTGCTGCAAATTTGTATCTCTATTTATCATGTACATGATGTGAAGCTTTTCTCCCCGGGCATCCGCTGAAATAAGACCTGCGTCCAGCCGGAATTTCCCGGTAAACAAATATAAAATAAAAATAAAAAATTACACCTGTATTTGAGACAAAGACAATTAAGAACACAAGGAATACACAGTGATAAACTTTGCTTTTAGACCTAAGTGACGAAAATTTCATCATAAGGTAAAACACTCTAATCTGAGCAGCTTACCATCTCGTATTTAGTGCAACAGTGTTCAGAGAATCCATCTGGTCAAAAAAAAAGTACAATGAACGCATTCCCTCTGTTCCTGGGTAGAATATCTATCACATCTTCAGATGTACTGGAAACTGGGGTCTATATTATGATATCGCACGCTCAGAAGATCGAACGACACAATCGACCCCATGTAAGCGAAAGCTTGCAACGTTGAAACCTCAGAACAGCGATTTTTTTCCAAAGGAAAAAAAAATCGCTGTTCCGAGAAAAAAAAAAAAAGCTATAAAACATTGCATAATGTGGGGGCTTTGCCCCCCACCCCCCCCCTACTTAAATATACCAACTCCAAGATTGCACCATAGTGCCGAAAAGGCAAAGTAACGAAAGCAAGCCAAACAAATTCTTTCCCAGGGAAAGAATTTGCTGAAAAGCCACTTCACTATTTTGCCTTTTAGCGCTTTTCAGTTCGACAGAGACACTTTCGACAACCTGCGTCTGCAACAGTGTAATAGGGAGCCTGGAAATTGTGGGGGGCTATCAGTATTTGTCAAGGATACCACAACAGTTTCCTTGGCACACCCCATTGGAACTCCTAGTAGTACAAATCACCATAAACAAAACTAATTACCAAATCACAGCTAGTTACAGAACACCCTCTATGACCGCTCCTGAGCATAATGGTTATCGAACTCATTATCTGAAATTCACATTAAACCCAAGATCTTTCTACTGGGGGACTTCAACTATCCCTCAATAAACTGGCTAACCTACACTGCCAATTGTGGGCATGCCCAGCACTTTCTTGACATTATATATGCCAACTCTCTTTCACAAATAGTTAACTGTCCTATTAGGGGGTCCCAATATCCTTGATCTAGTCCTCACAAATATGGTCACCTCCTGAACATCTCCGTATGTATCATGCATTGTTAAATCAGACCATAATTTAGTGACCTTTTCCTTTAAAACTGGTGGTACTTCCCTGTAAACAGCTTTGTGTTTAGGGATTTCTCAAACTTTCTTCAGGCACTTGATGACCTAGATGAATTCTGCTGTAATCTTCCTCTGCAGGATCCCACTACTAAAACTGCAACCTATGGCTCTGACTTCTACTAACACTTAAATAATTGCATTGATAAGGCGGTCTATATCTGCAAAAAAAAATATGACAAATTTAAAAGCAATACTCTGCGGTGGGATACTAGTCTAAATAAATTACATAATGAAAGAAACTGCATAATGCTCAAAAGAGGTCTCAATCTACTTACTTTAAGAGCAGAGTGTAAGAGAACCATTAGGAAATTCAAAGCAAAGAATGAACTTAAAATAGCCACTAAAACTAAAAATAACTGCAAATCTTTCTTCAGCTATATCAGAAAGTTAAGAACTAACACCTAATAATGTTCTGAGCTAGTCCACAATAACACTACAGTCTCTGACTCAAAGAAAATAATTAATATTCTAGCTAACAAAATTAGTGCAAATTTTACTCTGCCCATAGTTATACTTATTCTACAGGATCCACAATCCCTGCCACCGCCTTTAATTACTATGGAGCAAGTTCTCTCAGCCCTCTCAAAAATAAAGACTACTTCATCTACGGGCTCTAATGACATACCAAGCTGTTTGATTATCACTGCCAAATATGGCCTTGCTGAACCCCTACCTACTTAACTTCCTTAATATAAACCTCTCTTCTGGTTACATTCCTAAAGCTTGGAAGACAGCCACTGTAATGCTATTACACAAGGGTGGCCCAACCATGGACCCTGGCAACTATAGACCATTAGGCTCACTAGCCTCGTATGTCAAGCTATGGAGCTCATTACCTCTGACATATTAATCTGGATAAATGAAAAAACAGTGCCTGCAAACGTTCGAAATCCGTCCCAGCAGTTTATTAAACCATTCAAGTTCACAAATCAAAAACAAACACAAATTCTGTTGTTAACGCTATTTTTAAAAACTAGAATCAACCTGCGTTTTCGTCCTTACATATAGGACTTCATCAGACAATGCTTTAATTAATTAATACATTTATATACTAATCTGCTTATGTAAATTGTCCATTCACCTTGCTTAATTATTTAAAACCTCCTATCACATTGGGAAATCTCATGAATATTAATGCCATTCAGGGAAATACATAAAAGCAACTATTATATGAAATGTTTGCTCACTTTTACACAAATCAAATACTAAGTTAAAACATATTCATAAAAATACAATAATTAATTCATCCATCCTTTAATAAATAATCATATAAATATTTATTTAAATATGAATTTAAAAACATGTGTATATATAAAAACAAGCTTCCTAAAAACAAGCTATTCACTTTGTATGTATTTAAATAATAAGTGGTTTGTTTAATGAAATAATACCCTCTGGTGTCGGTTTTAAACATTACAACAATTTTATCTATATCTTATTAGCTCTTATTTTTAATAGGGGTGTTATGGTAAGGAAATCATTTAAACCTGGTTTAGTGTTGGAATCCAAATAAACCTGCCACCATAATTCTTTTGATTCCAATATTTCCTCCCATAACCCACCCCTAATATCTGGCAAAACTTGATCAAGTACAAAAAATAGGAACCTATATTCGGGACATGTGGTTGTGTGTTTGTATAAGGCATTTGTACTCTTCTTTCAATATGTCATAATTATGCTCATAAATTCTTCTTTTTAAACAGCGTTCCGTTTTACCTATGTAAAGCGACTGACATTCTGACAAATAGCCATATATACAATACCCTTGCTTTCACAATTATAATGATTTCCACTTTTAATACATTTATCTCTACTTTCTATCTGTATTGTTTGTTTGTTGATAATGTATGGGCACTGTTGGCATCTACCACATCTATATGTCCCATTCCTTCGTTGGTTTCCTTAGATAATTTACCTACCTCTTTCCAATATTTTGCCTATATTTGGTGGATTTTGTACACTATTTTAGGTGCCATCTTGGTTATTTCTTCTATATCTGTTAATGAGCTAAAATTATTCCATTCTTTTTTAAAATTTCTCTCAATTTAATATTTGACTTATTATATTCCACTATCAGGCTCCTGAGTAATTAACTTGTTCCTCCTTGTTACTCACCATTTCTTGATTAGTCATTTCTATATTCCTCTAGGAACCCTCATTTTATCTAAAATAGGTCTGAACCTATCTAACCTACCCAACTCTACTTCTTTTCGTAAATTCTCTATAAAACTCATGGGATATCCTCGTTCTAAGAACATATTTGTAAGAGTATTACATTCTTCTTGAAAATCCTTCTCATCTGATGTCATCCTCGAACCTCTTACAAATTGTCCCTTCACTATATTTTTCTTACTATAAAGGGGATGTGCACTTTCATAATGTAAGTAAGAATTTACATATGTGTCTTTTCTATAAACCTTACTTTGAAATTTACCCTTTTCTTTATATATTTCTATATCTAAATATTTCAATTTTTCTTTGTTTACAGTATACGTAAATTTCAAAAAAGTGGTCGTTTGATTAATATATTCCATGAATTCAGAAAATTTCTCCTGTGTCTCTATCCAGAAAATGACTATATCGTCCAAAAATCTGAAATACTTTATCCAACATTCCTTGAATTTACAATTAGCTATAAATTGCTCTTCCCATCTGGCTAAGACAATGTTTGCAAATGTGGGGGCACAAACTGCCCCCATCGCAACACCCGTCCTTTGTTGATAATAACCACCGTCAAACACCTCTTTGGATGTATCCCTTTTGGAGAGGGTATGGACATGTTTGAGCAAATGATTTTTAGTGATGAAAATTTAAGTTTGGAAGACAAAATAGCAAGTGTGACACTAATGGACACCGTCTTAAAATATAATTACATCATGTTTGACGGTGGTTATTATCAACAAAGGACGGGTGTTGCGATGGGGGCAGTTTGTGCCCCCACATTTGCAAACATTGTCTTAGCCAGATGGGAAGAGCAATTTATAGCTAATTGTAAATTCAAGGAATGTTGGATAAAGTATTTCAGATTTTTGGACGATATAGTCATTTTCTGGGTAGAGACACAGGAGAAATTTTCTGAATTCATGGAATATATTAATCAAACGACCACTTTTTTGAAATTTACGTATACTGTAAACAAAGAAAAATTGAAATATTTAGATATAGAAATATATAAAGAAAAGGGTAAATTTCAAAGTAAGGTTTATAGAAAAGACACATATGTAAATTCTTACTTACATTATGAAAGTGCACATCCCCTTTATAGTAAGAAAAATATAGTGAAGGGACAATTTGTAAGAGGTTCGAGGATGACATCAGATGAGAAGGATTTTCAAGAAGAATGTAATACTCTTACAAATATGTTCTTAGAACGAGGATATCCCATGAGTTTTATAGAGAATTTAAAAGAAGTAGAGTTGGGTAGGTTAGATAGGTTCAGACCTATTTTAGATAAAATGAGGGTTCAGAGGAATATAGAAATGACTAATCAAGAAATGGTGAGTAACAAGGAGGAACAAGTTAATTACTCAGGGAGCCTGATAGTGGAATATAATAAGTCAAATATTAAATTGAGAGAAATTTTTAAAAAAGAATGGAATAATTTTAGCTCATTAACAGATATAGAAGAAATAACCAAGATGGCACCTAAAATAGTGTACAAAAATCCACCAAATATAGGCAAAATATTGGAAAGAGGTAGTGGTAAATTATCTAAGGGAAACCAACGAAGGAATGGGACATATAGATGTGGTAGATGCCAACAGTGCCCATACATTATCAACAAACAAACAATACAGATAGAAAGTAGAGATAAATGTATTAAAAGTGGAAATCATTATAATTGTGAAAGCAAGGGTATTGTATATATGGCTATTTGTCAGAAATGTCAGTCGTTTTACATAGGTAAAACGGAACGCTGTTTAAAAAGAAGAATTTATGAGCATAATTATGACATATTGAAAGCGAAGAGTACAAATGCCTTATACAAACACACAACCACATGTCCCGAATATAGGTTCCTATTTTTTGTACTTGATCAAGTTTTGCCAGATATTAGGGGTGGGTTATGGGAGGAAATATTGGAATCAAAAGAATTATGGTGGCAGGTTTATTTGGATTCCAACACTAAACCAGGTTTAAATGATTTCCTTACCATAACACCCCTATTAAAAATAAGAGCTAATAAGATATAGATAAAATTGTTGTAATGTTTAAAACCGACACCAGAGGGTATTATTTCATTAAACAAACCACTTATTATTTAAATACATACAAAGTGAATAGCTTGTTTTTAGGAAGCTTGTTTTTATATATACACATGTTTTTAAATTCATATTTAAATAAATATTTATATGATTATTTATTAAAGGATGGATGAATTAATTATTGTATTTTTATGAATATGTTTTAACTTAGTATTTGATTTGTGTAAAAGTGAGCAAACATTTCATATAATAGTTGCTTTTATGTATTTCCCTGAATGGCATTAATATTCATGAGATTTCCCAATGTGATAGGAGGTTTTAAATAATTAAGCAAGGTGAATGGACAATTTACATAAGCAGATTAGTATATAAATGTATTAATTAATTAAAGCATTGTCTGATGAAGTCCTATATGTAAGGACGAAAACGCAGGTTGATTCTAGTTTTTAAAAATAGCGTCAACAACAGAATTTGTGTTTGTTTTTGATTTGTGAACTTGAATGGTTTAATAAACTGCTGGGACGGATTTCGAACGTTTGCAGGCACTGTTTTTTCATTTATTTGGTTGTTCGAGTGCTGATACCTGTTTTGGGAGAATATTAATCTGGATATTGAAAATCTCATAACTCTGGACTTTCATCAATTTGGCTTTGGCAAAGAAAGGTCCTGTCTCTTTATACTCAGTAATTTCTTTGAAAAATTAACTTTAGCAGTGAATAGTGGTTATGCAACACATACAGCATATCTAGGTCGGGCCACAGTCTTTAACACTATTCTCCATACAAGCATTATTGAAAGACTTGTAAATCTGAATACCAGTCCTTATATTGTGCGGAGGATAGCTAACATATTGACTGACAGAACCCATGTGATTAGAGTAGCAGGTGCCACTTCTGAAAGCAAAACAGTCACCAATGGTGTACCACAGGGATCAGTTTTGGGCCCTCAGACCACACACACATATATAAATGTGTGTGTGTGTGTGTGTGTGTGTGTGTGTGTGTGTGTGTGTGTGTGTGTGTGTGTGTGTGTACATATATATATATATATATATATATATATATATATACATATATATATATATATATTTATATTTGTGTGTGCGTGCACATACACAACACACACACACACACACACACACACTTAGTGGCTAAACTTCGATCCTGAAAGATAAAAAGGCAAAAGAATGAAGAAAGAAAAATGTTTGCAAAGGGGCAAGTCACCATGCACTTACCATACCTCCTACTAATTATATATTCCAAAGATCACTCTACAGTGAGGAAACATTAACTCTGTGATTCCAACTGTTCATGATCTCGCACAGACTTAATGCCAGCATAAGTGATAAAAAATGAGTTTCAACTGCTTCTGTTGGCATAAGAAAAAAAAAACATTCAGCATTATGAATGTTCACTTATATGTATGCTATATATACATGCATTTCTATATTATCTATGTATATACACATATATATACATACATATATATATATATATACATATATATATATATATATATATATATATCAATCACACACACATATATATTTCACATACAAACAGATGTACAGTACTTTTGTGTACACTGCCTCATTCAACTCCAAGCACATTTTAAAACATATTACTCATTTATTCACTGTTCATCTCCTAGAAGTCATCATTAAGATCTTGAAATGAAGTCACAGTTACCAGCATCCTACACTTCAAGATGCATCACTAGGGAACATTAAAATGTGGTAACATTATATGGCATGAAATTTTATGACAGAAAACACACTGAAACAGGAGCCAAAGACTCTAAGTTTAAAAATTCTGTTCAGCATCTTATTACTTATATATGTAAGAAAATCAATAAAAAAAAATAAATCTAACCATAAACACAAAGTTATTTATTGCAAATTGCTGCTTGGTTATTGGGAAGAAATTCCTGGTGCCTCAAGAGAGCAGTTATCACGGGGGCAAGGGCATAAACTACTCAGTCATATAAATAGTCATCAGAATCCACTGTTATTAATTATTCAAGCAATACTACACTAGATATGTGAGCAATGCTGGTGCAAAGTTAAATACATTAGAGAACAAGTAGAATATAATTTTATTACAGGGTCACGTTGAATGACTGACTCTCAACAGACTGAATTAAACTTGTCTTAATTCATTAGACTAACACAACAGTTATATACTCACCACATTAGCTGATCTGCAAGGAGGTCTCCTGTACTGAGTAACTCCTGAAACTTCCTTTTCTGATATCCCAAGCTCTGCACCATTATGAATTGTCACTCATTCTCGAGTGTGACTGTGTGTGTGTCTCTGGCCAGCATGCACTGTGCCAGCACACTACTGAGCAGCAATGCATGCTTGGCCCCTCCACTACCCAGTTCCACCCTCAATGACTGAGTACCCCTGTGCTATTAAATTCTTTCCTCATGCATCAATGAACACAATCTTAACACATACGAAAACTATCTAACTGCCTCACTTTCACGAAAATCCATCCATATGTGCTTAATGAAGCGGCATTCTAAATACCTGGTAACAACACAAAGGCAATAAGCAAAGGCTATAAAAATTATCTTCAAATCAACAGATACTGTTGTGTGTTAACACATACATTATATGGGTACTTCTTACAGATTCATATATTGTTACTAGGTTAATGACTCGGGCTACCTTTCTAAACCTAGCCAATTTTTCCTGAAATAATAAATGATGTCCTGTATCCAAACAGGGCATTGATGGCCAGGCATTTATAAGCTACTGGTCCGTAAGGGACATAGCTCCTAGGTCCAGTGTAAATTTCCTATTCCCCATCCACTGGTCTAGGTTGTGCTTAAATTAGGTAACAGACAAACTCAGCTTCACGTGGATGGTAAGCCTGTTTTATAGGAGAGGCAGTCTCTGGGACACATTTCTGTCTCTCTAGTATGTTCTGTTTAACTCACAAAGAAAATTCAGGTCCTTAGACCCTGTATTTCTGGTACTGTCTGACTTACAAGTATACAGGAGATTCATTGGTGTAGGGTTTGCGGATGCCTTGTAAACCGCCTATAGATAACTCCTCAGCAATCTATAGGAGACTGAGTAGAGGGAAAGGGCTTTAAGGTGCTCTATGTAAGGAAAGTTTGTTGCACCTTGTATTCTTTTTGTAAGGAACCTCTGAGGTCGCTATGGTTGCTGCATATGCCTGGTCAGGTACATACTGAACAGAGCACTGTACTCTATGACTGGACTAATAAGGGCAGAGTATAGTGGCATAATGACCTCTTTGGATCTAGATGACATGCCCTTACTTATAAGCTGCACAACATAAAAAGATGTTGTCACCACTGTGGCCACATGGGGTCGAAGGTAAGCCTACTGTCTACATGCTTACCCAGATCCGTGACTACTGAGTCGATCCTTAGGGTTTATGTGCAGGGTATTTAGAAAGATGGTTGACTTCCCAAAGAGTACAATTAATTATTATTTATTTTACGTTTACTGGGAGTGTCTGACTGGGCCAGAAACACGTTTTTAGTGAAGGCCCGAAGAGAAAAGCTCCATTACAAAATATTTTTAAAATCACATATAGAAAGGTAACACAACAAGTAACTAATATAAGCTCACTTATGGTAATAAGAAGTTATGCACCTACCACAACGTTCCATGTTAGTTGTCTTCTCTCGCCTTCTTTCTTGCTTGATGGGTTCGGAGCCGATCCCTCGGCTCCGACTCGGCACTTGCTAAGCTCGAGAGTCTCTTTTACCAGCTCGAGGCAGCCCCATATCCCATGATGCAAGGCAGTAAGTACCCAGATCTCGTTTGTTGCCAAAGGGCAATAATACCAAGCATAAAATACTTCCCAAAGGAAGAAGAAACTTACAGATGGAAAAAGGACCAGGTCTGAATGGTCTTTAGCATAATAGTTTCTTATACAAGGTCTGTCCAGGCCAGGGGGAAGGAGGGAGGGTCGCAAGAAAGAAGGCGAGAAGACAACTAACATGGAACGTTATGGTAGGTACATAACTTCTTAATGTTAAGTTGTCAATCTCGCCTTCATTCTTGCTTGATGGGACCGCGTCCCTAGCACCTCTATCCTGGGTGGCTCAATGGAACAAACTCTTGAGGACTGTAGAGCCAAAACTGGCTCTGTCCCTGGAGGCCAAGTCCAATTTGTAATGGGAAACAAAAGTGTGAGGAGTGGCCCAAGTGGCGCTGCACAAATAGTGTCCAAAGGAAGTCTAGCTTGAAAAGCTGTAGAAGTAGCTAAACTCCTAGTTGAATGTGCTTTAGGTTTTGAGCACAGCTGTTTTCCCTGAGTATAAATTTCAGTGATGACCAAGAAAGCCATCTGGACAAGGTCACTTTAGAAACAGGAAGGCCTTTTTATTATCCGCATAGGAAACAAAAAGTTGATCAGATTTCCTAAATTTTTTGTTCTGTCCAAATAATATCTAAGTTGACGGTGGACGTCAAGATAATGTAGCTTTTGTTCAGATCTATCTGATTAGTTAGGAAAAATACAGGAGATCAATGGATTGATTCAGATTGTTCTTTGAAGCGACCTTAGGTAAAAAGGATGGATTAGTTCTCAAAGATACTCTGTCTTTGTGAAAAATCAAATAGGGGGGTCGAACCGAAAGAGCATGAAGTTCAGACACCCTCCTGGCAGATGTAATAGCCACTAGGAATAAAGTTTTCCAAGAAATATATTTCAGGGAACAAGAAACAGCTGGCTCGAAGGGGGGAAGAATCAAGGATGTCAGCACTAAATTTAGATCCCACTGAGGAGGAGGATTCCTGATTGGAGGCTTTAGTAGGAAAATTCCTTTCAAGAAGGCCCTGCAGAGCCTATGGGACATAATATTATGATCTGCTATCCCGACATGAAAATTAGAAATAGCAGCCAATTGAACTCTGACTGTGGAAGAAGAGGAGCCTGCATGAAAAATCTCTGCTAAGAAGTCCAGAACTGCCTGAACAGGGGCAGTAAAGGATCAATATTTTGGGCCTTAGCCCAATAAGAGAAACGTTCCATTTGCTTGTGTAAATCCTCCTGGTAGAGGATTTTAGTGAAGCTACTATGATGTCTCTAACTGGGTTAGAGATCAAAGGAAGCCTGGCTAAGGAAGGAAGTGGAGCAACCATGCTGTGAGGTTGAGAGAAGGGATTGACCAGTGCAGCTGACCGGATTGGTGAATCAGTAGATCTGGCACTGGGTCCAGATGCCACGGCTGCACCAAAAGGTGATGATGGAGGAACGGGAACCAAACTTGTCGAGGCCAGTAAGGGGCAATGAGAATCAATTTGGCTCTCAAAACGGTAGCTTTCTGGATCACCTGAGGGATCAGAGGAAATGGAGGGAAGGCATAAAGAAGTCCCTGGGGCCAATCCTGGGTCAGAGCGTCTCTGGGGATGGCCTGATAGAGGAAGAGGCTGAAGAAGTCTGGACATTTGCTGTTTTGGGGAGTAGCAAAAAGATCGCAACATGGACGACCCCATTCCAGAAAAATCTCTTCCGCTATAGATTGCTTGAGAGACCACTCGTGAGGCATGAGGATAGCTCTGCTCAATCTGTCCGCTATAATGTTGGTTTTCCCAGGGATATGCGTTGCTACCAGAAACCGATGAGAGGAGATCGCCCATTGCCAAAGTCTGAGCGCTTCTCGACACAAGGGGTAGGACTTGGTTCCGCCCTGTTTGTTGATATACCAAACTACAGACATGTTGTCTGTGTGGACTGCAATTGTCCCTACGGGAAGAAAGTCGTTGAGGGCTTGCAACGTTAAAAGCACTGCTCTCATCTCCAGGACATTTATGTGCAGATGGTACTCGAACGGTTGCCACGCCCCATGAACCATTCTGCCCTGATAATGACCCCCACCCGATCAGGGAGGCATCCGTGGTGACAGTGGCTATCGGGGACGGAGGTACAAAGCACCTGCCTTGGTGAACCTGAGACGATGTGATCCACCAAGCAAGATGTTCTTTGCATGTTTGTGTCACCAGAATCTGGTGACGCATTGGAAGTTGCTGGTATGACCACTGTGTGAACAGCATCCACTGAAGAAGGCGCATGTAGAATCGAGCCAGGGGAAGAAGTGTAATGGCCGCAGCCATGAGACCTAATACTTTCAGAACCATTCTGGCCTGTATTTTCTTGCTGGCCAGAATGATCCTGACATGAGTCTGAATGTCTGAAACTCTTTGTTCTGTAAGGGTAGCTGACATCCGAACAGTGTTTAGTTTGCGCCTATGAAGGTAATAGACTGGCAGGGCGATAAGGATGACTTTTCGAAGCTGATTGAGATGCCCAAATGAGAACAAAGGTCTATTGTGTAATCCCTGGCTTGTATAAGCTGATGTCTGGTGGTGGCTGACAGGAGCCAGTCGTCGAGATACGGAAACACCTGGAATCCTTGACGTCTCAGGTGAGCCGTGACCACTGCCATGCATTTGGTGAACACTCTGGGGGCTGTAGTGAGACCAAAGGGCAGGGCTCTGAACTGGAAATGACTGGACCCCAGCCGAAAGCGGAGAAATCTCCTGCAGCGTCTGTGAATTTTGATGTGATAGTACGCATCCTGAAGATCTATTGAGCACATCCAGTTGTCCTTCTGTAAGAAGGGCAGAATTGACTGAAGAGTGACCATTCGGAATCTTGTCTTCTTGACAGACTTGTTGAGTCTGCTGAGATCCAATATTGGTCTCCAGTCTCCCGTCTTTTGGGGACCAAAAGAACCTTGAGTAGATTCCGGCTCTGAATGGTCTATTGTAACTGGCTGAATGGCTCTTTTGCAGTAGTTTTGCGATTTCTAACTCTGCAATGTCCCTTAGACCGGTGGTACATCTGGAAGGGAATTTGAGGAAAGGACTTTCCTCGAAAGGAATTATGTAACCCTTGGATATGATCGACTGTACCCATCTGTCTTGAGTGAGGGAATGCCAGGCTTCTGGGTACAGTGATAATCTTCCCCGACTGCCTCCAAGGAGGGACAGCCGGGCAACACCTCAGGGATGCTGAAAGGGCTTGTCAGAGAGAGGCTCCCTGTTTCCCTGGTTCTTGGACCCCTCTGCCTCTAGAGCGGCGTCTGTTATTGTTACCCCTCTGCCTCTAGGGGTAAACTGACCACGTGAATCGGCGTGACTCCTTGGGATTTACGGAACCACATCTTCCCACCCTTCTGTCCTTTGGGATAAGGCCTAGAAGGGGTGGAAAACGGACTCCAACAGCAGAAAGAGTCTTGCCGTCCTGCTCGCACCTGGTCAAGGTTTCCTTCACCTGAGGGCCAAACAAAGCTGACCCATCAAAGGGAGAATTTGTGAAGGACGCCTTAAAGGGATCCAAAAATCACATAGCCGCATCCAGGCTTGGCGTCTAAGAGCCACACCTGTGCCTGCGGCTCTACTCGCTCCATCCGCAGCATAAGATATTAGCCGCATGGAGGAGTTTGCAATGGAATTGAGGGTTCCTAGCTGAGAAGCAATTTTTCTTGAGCCCCTGCAGCTGTAGGATCCTGAACTACTTCTCCCAGCTCCTTCAGGATATCCCTTTGGAGTCTGGTGAAGTGACATAGGTAATTCAGCGAACGCATAGCAAAGGTCGCTGAGGAAAACATCCGCTTACCGTACCTATCCATGGTCCTAGAGTCCTTATTAGGAGGATGGACGGGTACGGAAGGATCTGCAAGTTCCTTTTTGGTGGCCGCAGCCACCACCATGGCATCAGCGGGGACACCCTTAGTAAGGAATTGTTTGTCGCTCGGGGCAGTGATAAATTTTGAAGGCCTCCTAGGGACTGGCTCTACAGAGTCAGGAGCTGCCCACGCCTTTCGTGCAATCACCTGCATAAGGGGGTCGAAAGGCGGAGATACCCAGGAGGTGGAGGGCCGAGATCCAAACGCCTCTAGGTATACTGACTCATCCTCAGAGGGATTGTTGGTGGGCCAGTTTCCCCTCTGTTTCAGAAGTTCTAGGATGTCTGAGAAGGAGACATCCTCAGAGGGGGATCTAGGGGATCCCTCTGACTCATCAAAGTCAGTATCCAAGTGACAGACTCGGGAGTCTACATGCTTCCTCTTACAAGTCCTCTTCCTAGGAGGATCTCCCAAACGTCAGGAGAATCCTCGGAAGAGGGGAAATTCCCAATGGGGAAACCTGAGGCGGAGGATCTCTGGGTCCTGTAGCAAGAGAAGTGGCAGAGATGTCAACAGGTACTATAGAGGGAGGAGCTACGGGAACAGACTGCTGACTGATACCAGTGGCCAGTACACTCTTCATCACCTCGAATGCTCCCTCCCAGGCAGGTCCGAGAGAACCCGCTCCAAGAGCTAGGAACTCCAGGGACCACCGAAAGGGAAGTCTCCGAGGCAGATGTCGGAGCCGAGCTCACCAAGGCCGAGGCTCCAAGGGGAAGAGCGGGTTCGGACAAGGGTCCGATGCCACTCACCCCTCGGAGGAGACCATGGAAGCCCGACCACCGAATCCCTCTAAGGAAGGTCTCGAAGAGGAGATAAGAGTAGAGGCTGAAGGAACAGAAGGGGGTATCTGTCCTCCAGCCGTAGCAGTAACCATTCCCGAAGACTCCAACTCCAAGCTCTGGGGTAGAGTTGAAGGAGGAACTGTAACTGGGTGTGGACCAACAGTCGTCTGTTGAGACGGACTGTGTAACATTTGGGCCAGTACCTGTGACTTGAGTAATCTACTGACCACTCTCTCTAGGTCATGGTCTGATAACCTGGATGACCTTGAAGATCGGCTCCGATGGCTCCGTTCCGATAGAAGAGGTGAAGTCGGCGCCGAAAGTATCGGCTCCAAGGAAGGAGACCTCGACCTCTTCCTGGAATGAGCCATCGGAGCCGATACAATAGATCCTGTCGGAGCCGACCTCTCGGAGCCGACAGGAAGCCTCGATGTATCGGCTCCAGCCGGAGCCGATACAGCCACCAAAGTAACGGTGTCGGAGCCGATCGGAGCCGACACGATGCCTGTGGCACATGGGGGTCGGACCCGATCGGAGGCGACATCGAAGTGGTCAATACAGATTCGGCACCGATAGCTATCGGGGCCAAAGGCTTTCTCAAGCTAGAATCGGCTCCAGCCGAGGCCGATCTCGACTCAACGAAGTCGGAGCCAAGGCCGCAGGCTTAGATACAGAAGCCTGGGCCTTGGAAGATTTTACTGATTTTGGTGGAGCCGACTTAGCCGGAGAGCCCTCCGGCTTAAGAAGGCCCCTAAGAATCAGTTTATTCCGTCTCTCCTGCAGGACTCTCTGGCTGAAGGAGTGACAAATAGCACAGGAGTCCTGCAGGTGAAGAGGGCCCAAACAATACAGGCAAGAAGTGTGACCGTCTGTCAGAGACATCTTCTGACAGCACGAGTCACACTTCTTAAAACCTGAGACCCTCTCCTTTGACATGGTGCTGAAAAACACACACACACACACACCAGTCAAAAATTAAGTTAAATAAATACCGAAAGGTATTCTATAAACCAACACACACACACCCTAACAGGGGGGGGTGGGATAGGGATTAAGATTGACTAACAAAAAATTAAAGGAGACAGGGAATTTCTGTCAGAAAAAGTCAATTTAAACTTAAAAACTAACAATAAAAGGTTTTTGACTAAAAAGGGGCTTAAAAATCACAAAAGTGAACAACTTACCAGGAGCTGGCAAAAAGAAGACCTCCTAAGCGAAGCGGCAAACGAGATCTGGGTACTTACTGCCTTGCATCACGGGATATGGGGCTGCCTCGAGCTGGTAAAAGAGACTCTCGAGCTTAGCAAGTGCCGAGTCGGAGCCGAGGGATCGGCTCCGAACCCATCAAGCAAGAATGAAGGCGAGATTGACAACTTAACATTGTTTGTTATACAATATCAAAATAGAGAAAGATATATAAGGTGCAGATAAAAAAGTTAACATATAAGCTGAAGTAAGACTAGAGTTAGCTACAACACGGTAATTACAACTCAATTAGCACAGAGTTTAAGATCATGGCTTTGGCACCATTTGTTAGTCAAAGATAAGCCTTCTTGAAGAATGCTGGTGTCTGCAGGGGAGTCAATGAAAACTCCCAGCTTTCAATCATCTGCAAACTTAATCAGCTGTAAACCTTCAGCATTTGCTTCCACTTCAGAGAAATTGATGCAAAGAAGCAGGCCCAGTTCTGATCCTTGGGCACTCTGCTACTGACTGGCCTCATCTATTTTGACCACCTGGGTCCTAGCAGTTAGCAAGTTGGCTATCAAGTGGGTGATAAAAGTGTTTATACCTAATTTAGTGAGCTTGTCTATCATGCCTGAGGAAGGTATTGTATCAAAGGCCTTGGCCAGGTCCAGGTAAGCTATGTACTCAGTCCTGCCCTCATCCACTGCTTTGGTGACTCTTTCAAAAAAGTCCACCAGATGTAATAGGCATGACCTTCCTTTAACAAAGCCAAATTGTGATGGGTCCAGCATTTGCAGATTACCTATTTCCTCATTTATCATGTCTATGATAATTCGTTCCATGGCCTTACATACAAGGCTGGTCAGACATATGGGCCTGTAGTTACCCAGATCAGTGTTTGGACTTCCTTTGTGCAGGGGAATGACTGTAGCAATTTCCAATTCCTTGGACACAAAACTTGATTGCAGGCTCCAGTTGAATAGTGATTCATATGGACCAGAGAGATCATGTTTTGTGCTATTTAGCAAGCATCTTGGGTTGTTATCAGGGCCATTGATGCAATGTTTTTGGCCTTGGAAAGAGCATTGATGACCTGTTTCCTAGTAATGGCTGGGGGACTGTGGTATGTGTTATTTCCTTTGGACTATGGGGGGAGTGGGGGAGAGAAATTTGAGCTGAACCTGCAATGGCCTCCGGTTTCTTCCCTTTTTAATATCTCCAAATCTTTTGGGTTTCTAATACCATGATGGGTATGGACCCATTCCTATGTCGAAGTACGATTAATGTTCATGAAATTAGTATTGTTTCACTCTTTGATGTCAACCAAAAGTGCTCTTCGCAGCACCCACATATCCAGTAATGAATCGTTCTGCAATTTGTACGGAGTTACATGTATTGTTAGCGGTTTAGCTTTGAAAGGTTGAAACTGAAATTGTTGAAATACAGTTGTGTGGAAGTATGTTGTCAAGTTTTCGGATAGCCGAAAAAAAATGCATCGAATGTGCAATGAGCGAATGCACATTGACATTCACTCATTGCAGATTCGGCATTTTGGGTACAGCGTGCACTATAGAGGGGATCGGGAAATGGACTCTTTCCCCGCTATAGTGTGACCTCGAAGTTAGAATATTGAAGTAGGGGGGCAGCCCCCCACATGGGGGGTGCAGGGGGGGGCATGCCCCCCTGCATTACATTATGTGCTCGACATTGGAGTAAGAAACTCAGCAAATCTGCTGTTCGATTTGCTGAGTTTCGAACTTCAGTGAAGTTCGACAATCAGGAATCGGCATTCTGGTTCTCCCAAGTTGGCTGTTCGAAAAGATGATTTTCAAAGTTTCAAAGGTAAACCATTGTTAGCATATCTAAATATGATTGTAGACTCTTTTTTATAAGACACGTCGCTCCTCCTACTACTGAACTAACTGGGTATCTTTCTTCCACATTGTTCTCATTTCTGGTTGCAAATCCTGATATTTCATGACTTTGTCTCTCTCTGTATGCAGGATACTGTAGTCACTGGCTGTGGCGATTGCAATGATCGATGCTACTTTTGTCTTCTTTTCTTGGACCACTACATCCAGTTTTCTAGCATCTATCTTTTGAACTGTTGGCAATGGATGATCCCATGTGATGTAGACTTCATCATTTTCTATGATGCTTTGTGGCTCATATTTCCAGTGTTTTTCAGCCAATTCAGTACCATAATGTTTGCACAATCCCCAGTGCAACAGTCTCGCCACATTATTATGCCTTTCAGTATACAGTCCTCTGCCACTGCCATTAGTATGTCGCAACCAGCAACGAAGTGTGCAACTGTCTGCAATTCTGTTTTATAAAACCTACATTTTTCAGTTTCTCCCACATGTTCAATGGACTTTGTAAACCAACGTCTACATAGCCCACTGTCTTGTGCTTCCAATAAACCTTTCATCTCTTGGTTTGAATTCACCTCTTCTTAACCATTACTGTATTTGTTCCTCATCAACATGAGGTTCTTCCAGAAGTTTTCTATCCTTGCAACAATATTTATGCATTTTCCACATTTCTTGCCTTCTTATCTGGTTATTCACCTTATATTCTTTCATTTTTTGGCTCAATCAGTTGCTGCTAGGTTTTTATCCATTTGTGGTTTGATTTCCATTCCCACTTGATGCTGATATGCTTCTGCTAGCCTAAGCAGGGAAGTCATCTTAGATTTATTCTCTTCATGTTTCAAAACTTTCACTACATTTGGATCTTGTGAGGTTAGCAGATATGTGTGGAGTCCCACGATTGCAGATCTGTACATGTAATCGGTTTCAAGGAGGCCCATCCCTCTTTCGGAACGGGGAATATATAATCTTGGTATACACTAATTTTATAAAACATTTAGCGAGCATGAAGCACCCTTCTTGTTTTCCTAGCTAATCTATCAAACACGTTTTGGAGCCAGTCATCCCTTGGTTTGAATTCACCTCTTCTTAACCATTACAGTATTTGTTCCTCATCAACATGAGGTTCTTCCAGAAGTTTTCTATGCTTGCAACTTTATTTATGCATTTTCCACATTTCTTGCCTTCTTACTTATCTGGTCCTTCACCTTATATTCTTTCATTTTTTGGCTCAATCAGTTGCTGCCAGGACTGGACACATTGTGGGTGCTGCGAAGAGCACTTTTGGCTGACATCAAAGAGTGAAACAATACTAATTTTATGAACTTTAATTGTACTTTGACTTAGGAATGGGTCCATACCCATCATGGTATTAAAAACCCAAAAGATTTGGAGATATTAAACAGGGAAGAAATCACTCCAAAACTGTAAGTTAGGACAGGAACAACAAATTGATTTATAGCTTGGATTTTGTTCCTAGATGTCAACGCTGCTTTCAGGACTAATTTAAGTCTCCTAAAGTACTATTTACTAAGTTTTACTTGCATTTACTCATGTTTTACTGTTGATTCTTCATCAGTTCTCAAATATTTATACACTCCCTCTTGCTCAAGTCCGTTTATATCACATTCGTGTCCCAAACTGATGTTTTCTTGGTGCTGTAGTTTTCCTGCTTTAAATGTTGCTTTTGCACATTTATCAAGACCAAATGACATTCTTATATCATCTGAAAAAGTTTTGACAACTTGCAGGTGTACTTTCAGTTCCTCATCTGATGAGCTATACAGTTTTAAATCATCGACAAAGAGAAGATGAGAAGTCTTTACAATTTGTTGTTTTCTAGGAGCCAAATTATAGCCATGGCCTAAGCGGTTAAGTAGACAGCTTAATGGGTTAAGGGCAAGGCAGAATAGCAGCAATGACAGAGTCACCCTGGAATATCCCCTTTTGAATTTTTATCCCTGGGATAATAATTTGTCCTTTATCATGGCTTAATTGCAAAGTGGTCAGCCACTGTTTCACGGTCACTGTAATGTAGTTGATCAGTGTAGGGTGTATCTTATACATTTTTAAACACTCTTTTATCCAAGAATGTAGGATACTATTCAAATGCTTTTTTGTAGTCAATCCATGCCATATTTAAATTCTTCCCCTTTTTACAGTTCTCCACTATGACTTTATTTAACAGCAAATGATCTTTTGTTCCATACGACTTTCTTTTATTGCCCTTTTGTTCTACTGCCATAATTGAGTTTTCTTCTAAATGACTACAGACTCTGTTGGCATTAATTCCAGTGTATAGTTTATACGTCGTCGGAAGGCAAGTTATTGGTCTATAATTTTTAGGGTAGCTTGCAGGTTCACTCTTAAGTAGGAGCTTTGTTTTTCCTGTTGTTAGCCAGGTTGGTGTGGGTGATGCCATTTACAATGAGTTATATGCATTGTTGCATATTTCCCTATGGACATAGTTGTAGAAAGCTTTGTGGTTGTCCTTTGCCTGAGAAACTATGTTTTCTTCAAATGTAGTCTTTGAAGCATTAATTAACCCCCTTAACTACCTGTTTAGATTGGTCAGGGGGCTTTTAGTATGCTGCGCTTTGTTCCTCTTACGCTTGGCCAAGATTTTTTTTCCTGTTGTTGTATAATCAGATGATCAGTGGCAGGGCTAGAAACCTGGTGGTATTAACCTTGGCTCTAGATGATTGTCACTGCTGAAGTAACACCCCAACCCATGTGCGAAAATGTGAAAAAGGTGTTGTGGGTGGATGGATGGATGGATGGATGTACAACAGACTGATAATGTAATTCCAACAGGGTGTCTTGTCTTTTGAGCTTGCCTTACTCTTAATACAAGTGGGCACAGCTCACTCTATACAGCTATCAATATGGCTGTACAGGAATTTTGCAAGTAGCTCGGTATATGCTATGGTTTTTACTGGGTTTGGGGGTGCTTGGAATTAACCAAGGTGGCGCTTAGTAGAGAGAGGTTAGGCCTGGAATAGTCCCTGAAGGTTTTCGATTTTGCTGGGTCTCCAGATTTAATTTTTTATTTCAAGCAATACTGTCTTATGGTCAGATTTGACATTTCAGGACATTATACTGGGTGAGGAACATTACTCCACCATGTTCGTTAGAACAAGGTCAAGGATGCTTGTAACCCTAGTAGGAGAGTGGACCAACTGTTCCAGGATGTTGTATACTTCAGAAGTGGTGTAGGATTCCCAAGCTATACAGGCTAGCCGAGATTCTGCACACTGGATCCAAAATAGAACAACAACTAGTCTATTTTCTTAAACTCATGAACCCACTTCAGGTAACAACTGACTTGCTGATGAACATCACTGCTATAAAGGACTCACTATCTGTCTATCCGTTTCCACCCCCCTTGTTTCTGCTTCTACAAAGGAAACTGGGAGATTAATGGACTCTTTTAGGAGAAACTCCAAAACCACCTTTGGAAAAAAACATTTTTTTTTCTCAAGAGACATCTCCTCATATGGTTCCCTCCATTTTAGGGCCTAAAGTTCCAATATCGGACAAGCAAGGTGGAGATGGAGCTTCACTTTAAAGAATTGTTGATCAAGTCATATGGGTGTCTGAGATAAGTCAAGATCATTCACAAATTGTCCAGTTGAGTTGGTACAGGATACTGCATCACCTAAATTGTGAACCATTTCTACTTAAATGCCCAGGGTTGTCAAATGGAAGACTTCAAAGCGACTTCAACAATTTCTGAACCCCCAGTAACAATATCTTGTGGGATCATTGGGGTATCAGAGCCCTAGGAGTAGAGTCTGCTGTTACCTGAACCTTGGGGAACATCTTCAGCTTCAATGCAGAGACTTTTTTGTGTATCAGATGGGAACCAAGAGTTTCTAACCATGCCCTGGTGTGACATACAAACAATTTAGGACCATCTGTAGTGCGCTTTAAGAATACCTATGGAATGCAGGAAACTGGAGGAGCAGTTCAAGGCATATGTCAGCTCCTTCACTTCCCCGGTATTATGAACTCCTGACAGTTATGCCCCCTGTCCATGGTTGCACACTCTGCACAAGGTGGAGTGTATGACTCTATGCCTCACTAAACTAATGATGATTGGCCCCAGAATTAGCTTATTTCCCACATTCTTGAAGTCAGGATCACTTCTCTCACCTCTAACTGGATGATACTGAACCCCTTTTTCCTAGGAATGACTGCACTCCCTGCAATCTGAGTTCCCCAGCCCACAACCATAATATTCATCACCGAACCAGCTACATATCTGAATGAAAAAAATAAGACACATCATCCAAATGGTGGGGACTGTCAATAACTTTAAGCATAGGCAAAAACTGGTCCAACACCCAAAGCAGACCCATGAGCATGTGGTGGCCCTGAACCACTGATAAGTCACTGCCAAATGCAACACCCACATCCTAACTGGTGGAGATAGCACTGTTATATGGTAGCTGTTAAGCCCAGAAATCACAGCTTGGTCCAGGCCTGAAAAATGCATTGAACACTCAGCCAGTCAAGCACATGACATCGTAGTCTCTTTCCAATGGCAGGAAAAACTGACAATGAAGGCTGTCCAGCCCTGTGCAAATAAAGGCTACTCTCCAAGCAACAGTCAGACAGGACTCCCTGCAATTTATGATCACCACTGGAGATTATAACAATGGAAGCATCCATAGCAGGAATATTACCAAGAAGTGTCTGTACAGGGCTACCAGAAGCCATATATCCAGGTAATGGAACACAAAGAGATCCATCTCCTGCAGGTTTTGGCCACCAAGACCAACACCTTGGTAAAGGCTTCTGGTGATGAGGAATACCCACACGGAAAAACTTTGTATCAGAACTGATGCCTGCCCAATGCAAACTGGCGTATCGCTTGTGTGGACCCCAAATTATGACATACTGCAACGTTCCCTTCATGTCCAATGCAACCATCTAAGTGCCCTACAGCAGCAAGGTCATAAGCCCTTGTAGAAAGGCCCTCTAGAATGGTATGTAATGGATGTGCTGGTTAAAGTTTTTGAAATCTAAAATGGGATGGAAATCGTCCATCCCTCTGGGGCGTCAAAATGATGAAAGTAAACCACCTGACCATCATCCAATACCAGAGTAGTCTTACATACCATATACAAAGGTATTTTTGCAATAATTATGCTTATGTCACTTCAAGTGAATATTTTTTTTTAATTTTAAAATATAAAGCTCTACTTTCTTCACTGGAACTGTACGTATCAAGTTTAATAAAATTGCGTTTGACATTTCTGCATGCTGAGCTGCTGGGAGGTACTTCCTGATTCTGAGACACATGGTCTATTATTCTGATGATGCAATAGAAGGGTTAAACAACCTGTAATTGATAGGCATGTTTCAGCAGTGTGTGATAGATTTCAACACATGAAGTGACATCGACAGCAACATACTGAAGCAGTTATGCAGTTAGGCAATCAGACACCAAATCAGTAACTAAATAAATACATTTATATTTAAAAAGAAAATAACAAAAGAGAAAAGGAAAAGGCTAACGATTCATAGTAAAAAAAACCAGACTGCTTGTCATACAGTATAACAACTTATTTATCACAGTGTTGTACATGTTATCTACTTTGGGATGATGCCTTTTAGGAGTAAAACTAGGGATAAGCAAATTGCTGCAATGACAGTCAAGAACAAAAGTATGCTTGTGTGTGTTACACATTGCTGGATTAATGCTGAAGTGAAAAACACACCTGTATATGTGGGACTAGGTAAGGTACCGTATAGACTCCCTTGTGGGAAGCCAGACTGCCTGCAGTACTGAGTTCCATATACAGGTGGAGCTGTACTGCTCACTGTGGGGGTAGAGGAAGACAGAGAGCCGAGGACCATATACGTACGCGCACGCACACACGCATACACAGTTCAGTTAGTGTGAGCTGTTCCTCAAACTCCTATGGGAATTGCTTAATGTGCTCTGCTTTCAAAGCAAGATATGATTCCCTGCTGCAATAGTTGCCCTGCAAGCCAATGCTTCACCTTGAATGGGAAAAATGCAGGTATAATGGGCCAGCCAGCCATCCTTATGGTTATGCAGCTCCGCCTGTATGTCAGACCTGTTTCCCTGTCAGCAATACCAGCTCTGGCTTACAGGTGGAGATGCTGCAACTGAGAACGTTAATCTGACTCAGCTGCCCTTCCGAGTCCTCAGCTAAGTTTGGACTATACTCAGAAGAGACAATGAGATCTACTAACAATGAGTGCTACAGAAACTCAGTGCCTACTCTTAGTATAGACAAACTCACTTCAATACTAATACCTGAGTTATTTAACTGTACACTGTTTACCCCATGACATCATCAGACAGTGTCACCAAAAGAAACAGAAGTAGGAAGTAAGTGGACAGCTGCTCCGAATACAGTACATACAAATACATATATTTTAAAGTTAATACTTAGCTCCAATACTGTAACTACAGTAAACACACACACACACGTTAGCATAAGAGAGCCTACTTTATTTGATGACAGCATAATTACAATGAAAAAAACGAGGTGTAAAAAAAAAATAAAAAAAAAAAAAAATAAAATAAAACTGTACATGAACTTTAAAGCCCCTATGAGAACTCTGGGCCTGTCCCAAGAGCTCTTCTAACATCAAATGATAATACAGTACATCTTTCTGAGAAACAACCACAAAGCTTCCAAATGTGGCAAGGACTGAATATGTCACTAACCACATGGAGACCAGACACATAAAATCCCAGACCAGAGTAGTAAATTTGCTGGTGCAGCTGGTGGGTCTGATCTTTTCAGTAAGTCTTCAGAAGTCCTCTTCCTCTTCTGAAGTTGGACAGGTTAGAAATAGGAAGAAGTGGAAAGTAGGGGGAGTCATAAAAGCCCTCCACAGAGGTTAGAATCTATTTTTGCCTCAGGAGGTCAACAACTTAAGTCCTGAGTCTCAAGAAAGTCCTCCTAGAACAAAGACTCTAGGATGTCTTACAGCTTATCCAAAGGCTTCTTAATAAGATACTACTCGAACAAGAATAGATGAGATGGGGATATGAGGGCTCTACAGTACAACATGTAATCTCTTGCACATATTACCCAACATGCAGCAGTGTGGATCACTGCTCATTGCATATTATTTCAGCGGCAACAGGTGGGATTTATACATTCAATCATCACATAATGTTACTATGCTGTGGCTCTAACTACTAAACATTCACAGTGTTTTCAGCAAACTTTTTCCAAAACATTGCTCAAAGGCACACTTCATTCTGTGTGTTACAAATGTTAAGATACAGTTAATTGTGCCTGCAAATGTTGTAGAGCTAAGCTGGCAAAGTTTAAGACAATTATACAAGTTTTGGTACCTTCTTTCTGTCTGGATTTCTGACAGGTGTTCTGTTTTCATCCCACATCCTAAGGACATGCTTTATGTGAATTGCTGACACTTGATGCCACGTGACAGTATGTATGTGCACACGCATACTCACTGCAGGATGCACATTCATGCCATGTGACAGTGACTATGTATGCGCAATCCTGCAATGAGATGGTAAAAGTTAAGATGGCCAAGTTAAATCTCTGCCTTAAGTCCACTGAGTACTAGAACATCTTTCGGCTTTTCCACAACCCTGACACAGACTAAGCTGCTAAATGGAGAATGAAGGAATGACTACATGGCCTAGACATTAGCTGCAGGGGTTATCTTTAGCCAAGAAGCTGAACTACATATTTGTGGTGAAGGCTAGGATACTTAAGTGATTACTTTTAGCAAAGCACTCCATGTGAACATGTAGTTCGGATTATAAAATATATTTTTAAGTATCATACAAAAGAAACCACATTTTTTCTAAGACTTTAAAAAAGCAGACTGTATACCATTACAAAATATGTTCGGAGTAAAATAGCACTAGAAATAATAAAGAATAAAATGACTTAAAATTGTGTTCACATAGTTCCTTTTCAGTGCTTCATTTTTCCAGACAGAAAAAAAAATGATTACTGTGTGCATATAGCAGGACATGTGACTGAACCTGTGTGATGTATTTACAAACATCAATCAAAAGTGGAATGTGTCCTCCCACCAAAAATAAATTAATTAATTAATAAAATAAACTAGTAACCTGAAACCAGGAAAACAAGACACAGAAAACCTGCAACACTACTTACATAATCTGAAACCATAGCAGCAATGTCAGCAGTGGAAACCAAATGTTTGCATTACAGCGACCTGAGGATAGCAAGCTCAGAAGGCTTATGTAGTCTTACAAACTGTTATGCAATAAGGCTTTATCTGGTAAACTAATCCTATCTAAATGCAAACACAATGTTAAACTAATACTGCTTTCACAATCCCATCATTATAACTTACATGGTCCTGTCACAAAGCAGACTTCAATGTGTTTTCGCAGCTACGTACCTTACATTTCCATTACCTGCTTAAATGATGCATTATTTGTATGCTGTTCTATTTTTGTTCCCGTCACTAACTACACACTGTCTAACTTATGTTCATCCTTAGTTGTATCATGAATTTCTCCCTCTCATGTGCTTTCTTCCTTTCTCTCCTACTCCTTCACCTCCTAATTTTCCCCTTCCGCACCTAAGAAACCGAACCAAATTTCCAGATTTTTATTTTACTTTATAAATTTGTTAAATGAATAAGCCTACCAGACAAGTGCCCCTTTTTCAGCGGCAAACCAGGAGCACTGCCTGGCTAAATGACTTCCTCAGAGTCATACAGCAAACAAATGTAAGAGGAAGGAATCAAACCTTGTACCCTTTACTTACAGGCAGCTGCTCTTTAAAGGTTTGGAGCCTTAATTCTTTGTACTATGTGGCAAATATTATTTTTATCAGTTTTCTTTTTAAATTCACCTAACTAACTTCACCTCTTCTATTTTACATATTACAGATCATCTCTCTCACCTTAAAATACTGACTCTTGAAAAAGCATCATCAGTTAGCCTTTGCATCCCTGATCCTTCAATCAGTTTTATATGCTCTCCTCACAAACAGGAAACAACACATTTTTTTATAATCTTCCCCTCACCTTTATCTTCTCTACATATATACAGACACATGCGTGTCAGACTCTCGTTTACCAGACAATTACTTGTTGCAATAGAAAGAGAGAGAGATTATAGAAAACAACAGCACATTTCCTTCAAGAAATTCACTACATGAGTGCTGTAGTGAAAGGACACTGTTAACCGGTAAAATAAACGATCCAGTAATGAGGTAAATTCAACTTTAACACACCCAAGGCAGCACTAGGACAAGATGATTTTCTATAAAGTAAAATGTAAAAAGCATCCTACCCTTTGGAAATGTACTAAAATTTCACAGTACACACCACCCCACCTACTTATTCTGTGTGTAATACAAATTGGTTTACCAACTAATCACACAGGGTTGACCCAAGGCATTACTGTTAAAAGGAAGGGTCATAAAGTATGCAAAAAGTACAGTTGTGTACCTACCATAAATGTAGATGTTTGAGTGTATTCACTGTTGCAGTCATTACTCTTGGGTTATCCTGCTGGCAGGCTACCCTCGGTCAGCCAGAATTCCAAAGTCTAGGTCCGGCGTCGGCTGCTGTCACCTCTTCCCTGACGTCAGTGCGCCAGGGGTATAAAAGATGCAGCTGACGACATTTTCTTCAGTTTTTCTTGCCCCAGATGTCACGTGCCCCCAAATTGGTAGGCTGAAAAAATATGCCAATAAAAATGCATGCACAAAAATAACATTTCCTTCATCTACAAGCAAATACACCAAATAGGTTGTATAGGATAGAGAAGTGCAGATAAGACCCAGCAAAGAAAAGGGGCATGGTGTGTGGGTAACCTGGACTGCAACAGTGAATACACTCTAACATCTACATTTATGGTAGGAACACAACTGTATTATGTTCATCGTGTTTCACTGTTGCAGTCATTAGTCTTGGGTAGAATCCCAAAGCGGAGGATGGGTGGCTGGGCTAAATAGGATTAGGAGAGGCTATTTGGCCCTGCAGAACTGCTGTGGCAAAGCCTGCTCTGGACTTAGAGTAAAGGGGTAAGTGGTAGTGCTTTGTGAAAGTGTGCACTGAACTCCAAGTTGCAACCTCTAAGATATCTTTGGTTGCTACTCCTCTGAGGAAGGCTGCTGAAGTGGCTGCTGCTCTGGTGGAATGAGACCTAATGCCCTTAGGCACTGATTTGCCCTGTTGAAAATAGCAGAAACGGATGCAATGGCCTATCCATTTAGAAATAGTCTGTTTTGAGATCGCCTTTCCTTGTGATCCTGCAGCATATGACACTAAAAGTTGCTCAGTTTTTCTGAAAGCTTTAGTTCTGTCCAAGTAGAAACGCAACTGCCTGTGTATGTCCAAAGAATGCAGAATTTTCTCACCGTTGTTCTGTGGATTTGGATAAAAGGTAGGCAAGTGAATGGTTTGGTTGAGAGCTACACTGGATACCACCTTAGGCATGAATGTAGGGTTTGTCCTCAGGGAAACCCTGTCTGGATGAAAAATGATAAAAGGTTCCACAGCCATGAGTGCTTGTAACTCCGAGACTCGCCTTGCAGAGGTTCTTGCTAGGAGTACAGCTGTTTTCCCAGGATAAAAATGTTATATCTGTTGTTGAAGCTGGCTCGAAAGGAGGCAGTGTGAGTTTTTCCAATACATAATTTAGGTCCCAGGCCAGAATTGGTGCTCTCCTTGGAGGCCTAATGTTTTTGGCCCCTCTGAGGTACTGCCTTACTAAAGGGTGAGAAAAGATAGGTGGTTCCGTATTGTAATGGGCTGAAATTGCAGAGGCATGAATCTTAATTGATGAGAAAGAAAGGCCTTTGTTCAGCATCTCAGTTAGGTATTGTAAAATCTGAAGTACATTTGGTACACATGTGTCAATGCCTTGTTCCTAGTTCCAAGCACAGAATCTCTTCCATTTTTCTGTACAAGATTTTCTGGTACTGGGCCTCCTGGCCTCCAAGATAACATCCATAACAGCTTTTGAAAGAGGAGTGTTCTGAATGGTTCCATTATCCGCCATGCTGCCAGACTTAAGGTCCTGAGTTGGCTGTGCAGGATCGGATTGTTTTGTTGGGTCAGCAAGTGAGGAGTTTGAGGCAATATCCATGCTGGACCTTAAGACAAGCTCTTTAGGACTGGGTACCAGTGCTGGCGTGGCCAGTCTGGTGCAATCAGTATCATTTTTGGCTTCTCTTGTCTGACCTTTAGGAGTACCCTGGGAAGGAGAGGCAGTGGAGGAAAGGCATATACTGTTAGATTTTTTCCAGCTGAAGGACAGGGCGTCCACTTTCCATGCTTGCTTGTGATAAATCCTTGTGCAGAATCTCTGCAATTTGCAGTTGTGGGGGGAGGCAAATAGATCTATGTCTGGGCATCCCCATTTCCTTATTATCATGCTGAAGACTTGTGGATCCAGTTTCCATTCGTGGGGATCCATGAGGTTTCTGATAAAGGTAGTCTGCCAGAGTATTTGTTTTTCCTGGCAGGAATTGTGCTTGCAGGTGAATTTGAAAAGCCAATGATGTGTCCCATAAGGTCATTGCTTGTCTGCAGAGAGGGTAGGAATGTGTACCTCCCTGTTTGTTTATTTACCACGTGACCGTAGTATTGTCTGTCTTTATCAGTAGTTGTCCTGGATGAAGCAGGTCCTTGAAGGCTGTCAGGGCATTTTGAACAGCTAGCATCTCTTTTTGATTGATGTGAAGATGCATCTGGTTTGCAGGCCATGTGCCCTGAATACATTTTCCTGCCATATGGGCCCCCCAGGCATAATCTGATGCATCCGTTGTCAGTGTCTGTCTGGCTGTCGGTAAACTGAATGGCAGACCTTTGTTGTGGTGACAGGTTTCTGCCCACCATCGAAACTCCTGTTGCAGGCAGGGAATGAGTGCAATTACTGTCTCCAGGCTGTGGCAATGCTGAGTCCAAACACTTTTTAGATACCATTGTAGTTTCCTCATATGCAGTCTGGCATATGGAATTAGTAGAATGCAGGATGCCATGATACCCAGGGCCTGCAGGATTTTCCTTGCAGATAAGTGGGCTTTTGTTGCCAATTTCTTGAAGTAAGAAGTCAGTTGCTTTTGTTTATCTGGCGTGAGATAAGCCATCTGGGCAGTTGTATTTAAGCTTGCACCCAGGAATATCATCTCTTGAGAGGGCACTAGTTTTGATTTCTTTTCGTTTACTGTATATCCTAGGCCAGTTAGTAATCTTTTTACAAATGCCAGATGCTTTCGAAGAATGTCTTTGTTCTCTGCTTGAATAAGGCAGTCGTCCAAGTAGGGATCTATTTGAATTCCTCTTTGTCTGAAAAATGCAATTACTGGTGCCATGCACTTTGTGAAGACCCTGGGCGCAGTAGATAAGCCAAAGGGCAGTGCAGAGAATTGGTAATGCATTGAGCTAGCTATGAATCTGAGGTATCTTCTGCAAGATTGTCTGATTGGGACATGCAGGTATGCCTCTTTTAGGTCCAAAGTTACGAGCCAAGCCTTCTTGCCCAGCATGGGCAGTAGCTGCTGTAGAGTCAACATCTTGAATTTTGGAACTTCCAGAAATGTATTTAGAATAGACAGGTCCAGTATTGGCCTCCAGGTTCTGTCCTTCCTGGGTACTAGGAAAAGTTTGGAGTAAAATCCTTGCCCCTGCTCTTGTTGTGGTACTTGCTGAATGGCCCTCATGTCCATGAGGGCTGTAATTAGTTTTTGCGCCTCTGCCCATTGATTGTGCGGCAGGTCTGGCATACCTTTTGACCTTGGTAGAGTGTGAAAATGGAACCTGTAGCCTTGGGACACTATGTTCAGGACCCATTTGTCTTGGGTAATTATTTGCCAATTTGATGAAAAAAGTGCTAGTTTTCCCCCTAAGGGGCTGCCAAAAGAAAAGTGCTTGGATCTGGCAGAGGAAAGTCATTGGGACTGTTTCCTGTAAGGTTGTGATTTGTCTTCTCCGCTTTTGGAGGTAGGAGTACCCCATTGTTTAGGCCTGTATGAGCCTTGGGGCTGAGATCTGCCTCTGGGATGCCTGTATCTGCCTCTTTGTGGTCTGTCTGACACTGGAAAGGACCAATTTTTAGAAGGTCAGTTCCTGCTGGGAGGCTGTGCCTGTAAGAAATCCTTCACTGTCTGCATGGATTTTGCTTTATCTTCCATTTTTTTAAAAAACCTCTTCTGCTTTAGTACCAAACAAAGTATCATGCTGCAATAGTGCATCTAATAATTTTGCTTTAACATGATCAGGCAGATTCTGTTTCTTTAACCAAGCATGCCTTCTAATAACAGAACCTGTGACAGTGGCCCTGCACGAGGCCTCCAGTGAATCATAACCACATTGCAAAGTATGCTTTCCCACTTGTTCAGCTGCATGCAATAAATCCTGCAATTCCTTGTTCTCGGAACATTCAGTATTTGTCAACAATTTCTGTTTAAGCAGTGTCATTAAATATTGCGGATATTTAAGCATATAAAACTGACAATTTAAAGCCCTTACAGCGAAGGTAGCAGAAGTGTATACTTTCTTCCCCATCTGTCTAGAGCCCTGGAATCCCTATCAGAGGGGACAGTTTTTTTTGCAGTGGAGGCTTTAACCCCTTTGGGACCCTGAGATACAGTTTCTGAATCAGCAGCAGGGTTTTTATACAGGAATTTATGAGAATCCGGAACCCTGTAGTATCTGTCTGGCTTAGCAGGTGCAGGGGGTAAAGAGTCAGGGGACAGGCTGGACTCTGAAAATACATCATCTACAATGTCTAAAACAGATGGAACAGCAAGGGGTCTGTGCGGAGGAAGTAGCAGAAAGTCTCTGAGCCTTTTCTTAGATTCAGAATCATCTTGGTTCTCCCAGTGAAAATGCTCCCTCATGGTATGCAGGGTTTCCCCAAAAGAATAATCCTCAGGAGGAGAGGCTGAAGGAATGGATTCTTCAGCATCAGAATCCTCATAGGGAAGCATGGAATACTCCTGTTCAGAAGAGGAATCAGAGGAAATAGAAACCTAATCAGAAGAATAATACTCTGTCTCCTGCCTAGGCCTCTTATCATGTTGGGGATGGGAGCCCCTGATCAAAGAAATTAGGTCTTCGGCCATTTTGAGCATCTGTTTTTTAGGCATGGTAGACTGAGTAGGAGAATGCTGTACATGTTTCTTTGTCTTTAGAGCTGCTTTAGTCTTTGAAGCTGAAGATGGCTTAATATATAGTTGTGTAGGTCTGAAGACACCCCCAGAAGCCGATGCCTGCTCAGCGGCTCCAGACCCATCTGAGGGAATGATTTCCGAGTGTCCAATACCTTGAGTATCCAGAGGCCCAGTCGGCTCCACGTGGGAGTTGGAAACGGCCTGTGGCTCTGAGGTAGCAGGCGCCAGGGGCTGTGAAAGCGCCTCACTGAGAACTGGCGAACCGGCGACTGGCCTAGCAGAGGCCTCGTCATCGGTTTTGGACCTCGGCTGCCTATCCTTTTCCTTGTCCTTGCGTTTTTTGTAAACTCTGGTCGTTGGCTATTCTGACAGTAGCAACGTTGTGATCAGGGCCTAGGCAAGGAATACAGTAAGAGTGAAAATACTTATGAGGTATTTGCTTCCCACAAGAAATACAATTGTTAACTTTTTCTGACATCGGTCTGGAGCAAGAAAAAAGTTTCCCCAAAGGGGTACTTAGCTTTAATGAAGACTTCGGTTCTGAAATTCGAATTTGAAAATCTCAGGAGTCAGCTGACCGGCACTTGCGAACTGCTTTTGCTTCGGGCACTGCGCAAGAAAGAATGAAGAAAATGACGTTGGCTGCATCTTTTATTCCCCTGGCGCACTGACGTCAGGAAAGAGGCCACAGCAACCGACGCCGGACCTAGACTTTGGAATTCTGGCCGACCGAGGGTAGCCTGCCAGCAGGATAACCCAAGAGTAATGACTGCAACAGTGAAACACGATGAACATCTTATAACATTTGAACATTGTGCTGAAGACATAGGTGTATGAAGTATTTGGGGCTTCTATGGCTAATATCACCCTTTTTAACATTGCATGGAAGGCCTGGACAGTACTTCTGGACTAGCAAACAGGGGACAGTTGTCCTCACTTTAGAAAAGGGACTTGAGTGCGTGTCCCACTCAAGGAGTGATAACACTTCTCTGCTTTCCCAAAAAAGCATACTTATTGACAGCTGGGCTTCTGATTCAGAAGCACCTGTGTGGATACCATTCAGCCCATGGAACAATGGATCACATCTTTCTCCTTGCATACATACAGAAGTCATACAAGTTTCCTAATGCTGTGTACAAGTGTTTTGCACACTTAAGTAAAGGCATACAGCTGTGTACACTGAAATGCCTTGTGGGAAGTATTACAACAGTATGGGGTCCCACAGCTCCTGCTGCAAGTCTTGGAGTTTCTGCATTTAAGGAGTGAGAATTTTGTCTCCATTCTCAGCAGGGACATTCAAGGAGAACATTTGGCTCTGCTTAGGAGTATCTGATCTCCCCTCCTCTTTGTGATTTCTATTAAGAGGATCTCAAGGTACAGCAATGATGTGGAGAGTATCCCATGTGGGGATGTATGGGAGATACCCTTGGCTGTTTGCAAATTATGCTGTCTTATTCATCTCATGACTGCAGCCTTCAATAGCAGGGTAAAAACACAAATGGTTAAAAACAAAAAAATGACTAGACGAAAACTCCAGACACACACTGTGTGTAACTCCTGGTAAAACAATTTATTTTAAGAATAAAATAAGCACTTTTGTCTCCATAACTATTGAGACTTCATCAGATATCTGTATAACACAGTAATTGGATTTAAATACAGCAAATCAGTCACAGGACATCAACATAAAGCGTACAAACCTTAAAACCATCATATACATAAATACATAATCTTTAACAAACTTATCAAAACCTTTTAAAAACACACAATAACTTGCCTTTATTTTGTGCTTTCGATTTCAAAATACTTCCAATAAATGCTAGCTCATTAAGCCCTGGCCATCCCACTGCTTTACGAAACAAAATCCAAAATAATTTTCTTTTTTCCAGTATTAATGACCAGGCTCCACTCCTAGGGTTTGATGTGACTTTTTCAGTCAGTATAAACTTAATGTTATGCCCTGGATATTCCGTTATATGTTTGAACAAAGCATTAGTCACACTCTGTTGGTTTCATAAATATGCTTGTAAATCCTATTCTTCAATTTCTGTTTGGTTTTGTCAATATAAAAAGCCAAATAACTTAAAGCCCCTTATACTTTGGCCGTGGTACTGCAATTAAATTTACCTCTAAGTTGGTAACCATTAATATCAAAAAGTTCACACATGAGAATACATTTGCATAGGGTACAACTGCCACATTTATTCATGTAACAAAATGCGACATTTTTACTATAAATGGGTGGGCATTCAACCAAATCCTTCAAGTTCCGACCCTTCCTAAACACTAATAATGGCTTTTCACCCATTTTATTTTTCACTGTCCTGTCCTCATTTAAGATGGTCCAATTTTTATTCTTGATATACTGGAGGGACTGTATCTCTCAGTTTGCCTGGGAATTCCTGGGATCAGACTACTACTGATATTGGGATGTTTGCTGAGGACCACCAGCTGTTCACTAGGCAATTCTGGAAGTACCAAATAATTGAATTAATATTGCTGAATACTGCTTTCAGCAATTCCAGACATTGCACCCCCCCACACTGTTGACCACTGGTGAAGGAAATCTGATTCAGATCATCTCTGTGGCTTTCATGTGATCTAATATTTCAGATGTCACACTTGATATGCATACACAGTGTAGCAGGGGCAGATGTGTACATACTATTTCAGATGTCACACTTGATATGCATACACAGTGTAGCAGGGGCAGATGTGTACATACTATTTCAGATGTCACACTTGATATGCATACACAGTGTAGCAGGGGCAGATGTGTACATACTATTTCAGATGTCACACTTGATATGCATACACAGTGTAGCAGGGGCAGATGCGTACATACTATTTCAGATGTCACACTTCATATTCATACACAGTGTAGCAGGGGCAGATGCGTACAGATGTCACACTCGATATGCATACACAGTGCAGCAGGGACAGATGTGTACATACTATTCCAGATATCACACTTGATATGCATACACAGTGTAGCAGGGGCAGCTGTGTACATACTATTTCAGATGTCACACTTGATATGCATGCACAGTGTAGCAGGGACAGATGTGTACATACTATTTCAGATGTCACACTTGGACATGCATACACAGTGTAGCAGGGGCAGATGTGTACATACTATTTCCGATGTCACACTTGATATGCATACACAGTGTAGCAGGGGCAGATGCGTACAAATGTCACACTCGATATGCATACACAGTGCAGCAGGGACAGATGTGTACATACTACTTCAGATATCACACTTGATATGCATACACAGTGTAGCAGGGGCAGCTGTGTACATACTATTTCAGATGTCACACTTGATATGCATGCACAGTGTTGCAGGGACAGATGTGTACATACTATTTCAGATGTCACACTTGGACATGCATACACAGTGTAGCAGGGGCAGATGTGTACATACTTTTTCAGATGTCACACTTGATATACATACACAGTGTAGCAGGGGCAGATGTGTACAACGTCAGTTGATTTGGGCCAGAAGTACAGCAGTAATGCATTAATGTACAAAAATGTCTAAAGGGGCAACAGTGACAGAAGACCGTGAAGATGAAAAAGACACCTAATGTGCCTGTTGAGGACTACACCCAATGTTTTTACACTGACGCCTCAGTCTCCCACTGATGTGGCCTGAAGGAGAAATGAAAAAATGCATTGAAGAGACCAAACCATTTTGGTGGAGCTCTTGAGGTACACCCAGACTTTACCATTTGAAAAGCATTTTAGTGGCTGTCCCTTGTTCAAAGGAGATTTTAGGGTTCTACTTCCACACCATTCTGGACAGTTCCCATCACATGATAGACCTCAGTAACTTCAGTCAGGCAGCTGGTACGTCTGGTTTCAGTTTCTGGTTCTTTATGGAATCATGGTCATGCTACTGCAGCCATCTGGATCTTGTCAGTGGACATCTGTTAGCACATTGTTGTTTTTCTGTCCATAGAGGAAATTCTTACAGTGTGCTTTGGGCAGATTTCACTTCAATTATAAGTTGCTACAATTTCACCTTTCTTCACTGGCTAGAATATTTACTGGGATATTGGCTGCTGTAGTCAGAACGTTTCAGGAGGATCTGCAAGTGTTCACCTATCTGTTTAGGTGGTTTCAAATAGTTCTGTCCAGGGTCTTTCTGGAAGTGTCCCTTATATGGCACTTCTTTTGTTGCATTCCCCGAGTCTTGTTGCCTACCCTTTTAACTAGACAGGTGAGGATATTTGGATTTTTTTTAAACAGTGGATGAGGCTTATGGAGCACACCAGCAACTAAAATTCATACGCAGAAAGGGAAAAATTAGAGCTCAGCAGTCATATAATATTGAAGTGAATGCTTTTTAAAGGAAACGTATATGTATGATGCATAAAAATAATGAAAAAAATGTTTGTGTTTTTTTTTTTTTTTTTTTTTACAATGTATAGACACCTATGCCATTGTTTAAAATGTAAAGATTTAATAAGGATGTTTTAAAAAAAAAGTACTACAGGGATGGTATCATTGAGTGAACAGTGGAAGGGATTTTTATTGCTTTTCTTTCATTTCCCACCTTTAGCAAATTCTGGCCCATTTTAGATAACTGATGCAAAAGATAAAACATACTTTCTGCAACCTGGATGTATACCTCCATTTGTAGTTCTAACTCTAGGGCAATTATAGTCCTGTGTGCTTGTAGTTAAGAGCATTTGCTTGCATGTGGAATTTGGTTTAATGTAGTTTAAGACCCAAGGACCACTGGGATGTTTGCATCCATGAACCTGGACCCAGAATTGCTATAGGTGTGATAACGTCAGTGCATTTTGGCTCACAAACGAACGCCATATTTCTTGAAGAGCAAGATAAGATTGATTGCGCAGGACGGCTGTACCAACGTTAAAACTAACACAGTAATTCCTGTTGAAGACCAGCTGATGCCAAGTACTCATATCGATGCTATATGTGTAGTATATATATATATATATATATATATATATATATATATATATATATATATATATATAAATATATATATATATATATGGGTCTACCTGACAACGCCGAAAGCTGACAACGCCGACGATGATAACACCGACACTAGAAGATCGAAAACTGAGATGACCGACGGATGAAAACCCCGACGCAGAGAACACTGACATGTGAAAAGGCTGTGTAAGTATGTGGTAGTGACGGACGTTAGGGTGCGAGTAAGGTAAGTGTGCGATATTGACGGACTCTAGGGATAGGGGTGGGTTAAGTGAGTTAGGGTTAGGGCGCAGGTTAGGTGAGTGTACGATAGTGACAGTCTTTAGCGTTAGGGGCGGGTTAAGTGAGTTAGGGTTAGGGCGCGGGTTAGGTGGGTGTGCGATAGTGACGGACCTTAGACTTAGGGTTAAGGTTATAGATAGTTGTGTATGTAAGATTTACTGTGGGTTTGTAAGGATTTTGGTGTGCTTGTGTTGTGTGTGTGCTTTTTGGATAGGGGATTTGTTTTGTTTGTTGTTTGTCGGGATTGTGGTGCGTCGGGCATGTGAGGTTTCGTGTTTGTGAACTTTCGGTTATGTGGTGTCGGTGATTTCGTTGTCGGTGTTGTAGTGCGTCGGTGTTGTCAGGTAGACCCATACATATATATATATATATATATATATATATATATATATATATATACACACACACACACACGTATGTGTCTGAGCGTTTTTATGCACATATGCAGTGCAAACTGTTGGCATCTCTGTTTATAGAATAGTTTATTTGTTAATATACCACCAGCAGAGAAAAATATACATTTGACTATTTGATACTATGTGTATAAAAGTTTAATAGTTATCTACGTTTATGGTTAAATGTCAAAACTAGATGAAAATAATTATGAAGATATGGATAATTCTTTTCAGTTCATGAAAGGGGAGGTGCTTCCTGTAAGGAAAGGAAAAAAAAAAAAACAGAACAAACAGACTAAATTGAGTAGTGATGCTCAGGCTGCTTGTGACCTGGTGGTGGTGTTGTGCCTGTTAACTGGTCTTACAGAAGAGGGGTTGATATCAGATAAGGAAAGCCTTGTATGAGAGAGAAGTTGAAGGGGCTTTCAGTTTATATGCTTTACCTCTCAAATCACTGCTGGTTCTGTTGGGACTCATGAGATGGATTGACTTCTTCAACTACGCTTCTCTCTCCAAGTTGCCACACAATTCGCAAGCCACATGCTTAGGTCAGGCATTAGTAATAAAACAAATTAAGAGAGTTGCTTAAAAAAATACTCTGCTGAAGCCACGCATTGTGGCCATTGTACATTAGCACTTTGCGTTCTAAATTCTGTAAAGCCAGCATCATGTGCCTGAAGGACAGCGCTGATTGCTTAATAAAACCAACAAATTATGCGCCTTACACTTCTTTGTTTGCCATTCTGAGCCTTGCATTTTTCAAATACTTGTTCAGTGTGTAGTTGAGCTGAATGGTCTCATTTAGCTCAACGTATATGCGACTCTTCTCACATTTCTTGTTTGTTTTCGAAGCCACATCTCTTCCCTCTGTTCTGTAATCTTACTTATCTCCTTCAATAACAACTTTGTGACAGTACTCTGCCCACAGCAGACTATGCGATCAGGATGGGGAGCACTTTTCCTGGACCTCTGACCATCCTTGTCAGTGGGATGTCTAGTTTTGCAGTTAGTTTCTGTGTTTTCAGTAGCCTTATTTATTGCACCCTCATTCTCTTTCCACCTGACTTGCAATAGTAAGATGTTTACTACTGCTAATAGCAAACCACTCTTGTTCTACAAACCATACTTGCTCTTTTATAATCTTTAATTAAGCTTTCTTTCTTTTGTTTTTTTCACTCCACTTCTCTTCCTAAAATATTGCTTACATCTAGGATATACACTAATGTTTTTGCATTTCTTCATTCTGATCTTTTTGTTGTGTATCTCATTAGATTTATTTGATTTTTGGTGCAATACAAACTATTCTTTTTGTTAAACTGTCGTGAATCTTCAAAGAAGATGCAATCATTACACATGGTGTCATTTTCTTAAACTTGAAAAGAATATTCAGATTGTATTTCTTTCACCAAATCTCAGTGGCTGTTCTTCTTGTCTAGTGGGAAAAATAAAATATCTTCAGTAACATCCACTACTAGAAAAAGATCTTTTGCTAGGATGTGTTGCTGTCTTATATGGATACCAGTAAATGCAACTCAGCTGAGCATATCTTTTCTATGGAGTACATATATACCCCTTAATGCAGGAAAATATAAAAGAAACAACAGTCTTGGATGTTTCTGTAGTTTTCTCAGTTAACGAAATTCCAAAAAGCTAGTGTGGCTGCTTAGTCCATAGATGCTACGTTGCATGGGCCCTTGATGCCGAGGCCTCGGCAGTGTTTGGTAATCTGGGGAAGAGACCTACCAGCAATTTCTGCCTTACCTCTGATCATCACAAATGTAGTTAATCCCCAGCTCAGTGGCCATTCTGTGTAGTGGATCTTTTGAATGCTACAGTGTTTCTATCAAACAGATGATTTCTTACAGAATGTCGGTCCATTTCCCTCTAACTGATGTATACCTGTACATCTCCACCATTCGAGAAGAAACTAAACTGCATGATGAATTTTGCAAGATGTGTAAAAGCACTATGGTAAGCAACAAGCCATTGGGAAGAACACATTCATAGTTCTTGAAGTATTTGGTCATTGGCTCCCTGAGGTATGCATTTTTAATAGAACTCTAGGCAGGCATAGATTTGGGAAAAGGCTAAGGTACTTCACATGCTGCTTGACGTTGAGTTATTTTCTGCATTTTAGTTAAGTACTACATTGGATGACATTCTTTCAACTTGTTTAGAGCTAGTAAAAAATGGTTTGGTGAACAGTATTCTTGTTTAGATGGCTGCAAGAACAGCAGCATTGTCTCTGGTAATAATCGGAAGTTAAGTGATTGTTTATATCATTTTGAGCATTTAATGTTTTCAGTATTTAAAGTAGCAGCAACGTAGTTTGTGAGTTTTGTGTCCATGTACTTCTGGGGGTGCCTAGTAGCATTATACATATATGTATTGTGGATTACTAGCAAACCCATCTAGTGGTAAGGTATTGCTTTGTCACTTGCTGCTTAATTTACTTTCTAAACTGCTGGATGCTTTTTCCTCCTGCATTAAGTAGCTAGTGTGTAAAGGCGATCTCTTCTGGCTTCTCCCGTTAGGGGTCACCACAACAGACCACTGGTCCACAGACTGATTGGCAGTGGAGTTTTTGCAGTGTTGAGTTGCCGGCTCAGCGACAAACTTCACAGAAGGCGCACACACACACACACACACACACACACACACACACACACACACACACACACACACACACACACACACACACCTACCTGTATGTCTTTAAAATTCACTTGAACACAGACAGAACATGTAGAATCTAGAGGCTGCTTATCTGTAGTCAAGTCATGTCACTTAGCTCTGGGATTAATCAATTGTTTATCTTATTTTGATTGTTTTATCTAAGGCACATTTGTGGTGTGTTATTTCATAACAAATGCACTGGTGAGTAGTTACATTGCCATTTGAGAACCTGGATTTAAGTATTTGGATTTTTGGCGGTATTGTCAGCATGCTACTGAGGACCTGATAATGTTTATTTTTTACTGAGTGACATCTGTTCTTCAAACATTATTCTTTTTTGTTTTCATCACTGATGTGCAATAGTTTTTTTTTTCTGTGCTGTATAAGTATCCTTATAATGCAAGTTTTTACATATTTAAACAGTAGGTGTTTCATAAGTGCTGTTTTAGCTACGGTATGTCTGTTTCTTGTTTGTGTGCTGTTAAAATTGATACACCCTCCTTGACTGTGCTACACTGGCGCATGTTACTACGGTGTTGTATGACTGTATCTATTCTTAACACCATCACATAGACATATTTCTAGTTACTGTTGAACAACTTCTGATTTAAAAGCCCGTATTTGCACTTGTTTCTTTCTAGTAACTAGTCAAGTTCAGATACAGATTCTTAGTTTTAGCACTTGAATTTGCTTATTCGTGTTCAGCACTTGTTCAGAACTTGCTGTTAGCACTAAATAAGCTACAAATTACTATAGCACTCAACCTTCCTCATTACCTAAAGGAAAACAATTTTTGTACTTACTTTCCTCACTTGCTTAGAGAAAAACAGCTCTTGTACTCACTTTCCTCAATTGTCTAGAGGAAAATATTTTTTATTCAGGCATATCCAAGTGTCAGCTACCAGTGTCCTCTCCTGTCTATCTGATGAATCCTGGCATCTTGGGGCAATGTAGCCATTGCTTCATGTACACAGACAACCCTCTCCTCCTACCACCCAACACTACAACCTGTGAGAGATGCACTTATCTAGCCAAACTGGAGGTAAAGTTCTCTCCAACCAAGACTGAACTTGACAGTCAAGAGGAGAAGGTAAACACTTGCACAACACCACACTCATCACATAGTCCACTAAACATACACCACTAAAATCCACACATAGAAACACAAAAACATTTGCGGAGGCTCTCAATAATAATCTGCTCAACAGAGACCTCCAAAGCAGAAACGCAAGCAACCTCCACCCCCCAACACACCCCAAATGACACATAGCCCACAGACTCATGTGTGCCACTCAACCACAGCCCATAAGGCAAAACAACGTACCCAACACACTAGTCATAGGTGACTCTATAGTCAGGCACACTGATGTCCCACTCACCAGGCTAAAGAAAGAGAAGGTTACTGTCAGCTGCCAGGATCCGCCACATAACCCACGCACTCACATCACTCCACAAGTACAAGTATGACTCTGTCATTGTCCATGTTGGTGTGAATGACCCGAGACGTACCTCCCTAGACTACATGAAAAGAGAAATGGAAGATCTCTCCAATCTTGTAGCCAAGGCAGGTATGACCCTAGCCCTAAGTAGCATCCTGCCATCGCCCATAATGATACCGCAGTACAAGGACAAAATGATTGACTTCAACAATTGGCTAAGCTTCTGGTGTCATTCTAAGGGGATCCAGTTTCTGTCTGCCTGGGACGACATGGTCAACAGTCCACGATGCTTTGCCGGAGATGATGGCCAGCACCTGTCACCCCTGGGATTGCATAAACTGGCAAAGGCTCTTGCCATCCCTATAGTGCCTTTTTTAGGCAAGGTTCAAATGACAAATTCACCACCGTAACAGGAACAGGCAAGCAAAAACTGAGTGTAATGCTACTCACTGCTAGAAGTCTAAATCTGAAAATGCACTCCCTTGAGGCACTCCTTAAAATGGAGAACATAGATATCTGTGCAGTGACTGAGACCCGATTCAAGGCTCCAGAGAGCACCCCTGCATTACCAGGCTATAACTCATACCACACTTTTTGGCCACCTAACCTGGAGCGGAACACCAAAGGCGGAGGTGTGTCCATATTCATTAAGGATATCCACACCTCCAGGCTAGTTGCTCAGCATAATGCATCCGAAGTTATCCAAATGCAACTAACTCTGGGCAAAACTGCAATCCAAATTGTATCTTGCTACAGATCCCCCACCATGCTCCAGGATTCCCACTCCTCTTTTCTTGATATACTGAAAAATATTAGGGTTCAACCAAAGACCATAATAATGGGCGATTTCAACTACCCCACCATTAACTGGGAAAACTACTCATGTACCAAGTCCTTCGCTCAACGCTTTCTGGAATTCATAAATTCCAATGCCCTGGATCAACTTATCCACACACCCACCAGGGGCAACAATATCCTTGACCTAGTCATTACCAACATGAGTGACCGGTGTTCCACACCTGAAGTCAACTCCTCATTGGTCATATCCGACCATAAGCTAATCACCCTAGATATCCACATCCCGCTCCCACCCCCATTAAGGAAACCATGGTAAAAAATTTCTCCAAAGCCAACTTCATGCTTCTTAAGACAGAAGTGGTGAACTTCATGACACCCATGCACATGCACAATACAGTTACGACTGCTGAATCCTACACAAATGCACTCTATAAGCAATTACACGAGTGCATGGATTGTGCTATCCCAAACAGAACCAAGAAACTATCCTTCAAAAAAAGGAAGCCAATCTGGTGGTCCCCTGACATAAACAACCTCTACAACAGAAGGAAGAAACTGTTGCAAAAGAAGGTAAAATCCCATGAGTGGATGTGCTCCCTGGTCAGCCTCAGTTAGAAGCGGAGATCCCTTATAAGATCCTCCAAAGCTAGCTACGAAAACAAAATTACCACTGATTCGGGGGACAACCACAAAGCATTGTATAGCTATGTCAAGAATCTCAATGGCAACAACCAGATCTGCTCTGAGTTGCAGCACAACGGCACAAAAATTACAGAACCAACTGATATTGCCAACATCCTGGCAGATAGGTTCAGTGCTAACTTTACCCCCACCCCCACCCCCTAAAGGGCCCATATCTATACAGGACGAATGCAGAGTCCCTGTAAATCACAACTACACAGGTAAAAGCTGCACTCTCTAAAGCCAAAAACAAAGCATCCATGGGACTGGATGACATCCCAGGCTGTGTTTTACACGAACTTCAGAATGAACTGGCTCCCCACCTAAGCACCATGTCCAATCATAGCCTCACGTCAGGCTTTGTGCCCACTGAATGGTGCACAGCAACAGTTATCCCACTCCACAAAGGGGGAGCCACTACTGATCTTGGGAACTATCGCCCTATTAGCCTGACAAGCCTGGTCTGTAAGGTCATGGAACGTATCATCATGGAGCTCATAAACAAAGACATTGGTAACCTACAAACTCTGGACCCCACCCAGTTCGGGTTTGTGAAAGGCAGATCATGCCTCCTGAACAGATCAACGTCTTTGAGGCAGTCACCAAAGCCGTAAACAAGGGTAAGGTGGTTCATTCACCCTATCTTGACCTCGCTAAGGCTTTTGACACCATCCCCCATTCTGGAATTACAGCTAAACTCTCTAGGTACAAATCCCTACATCACAAGATGGGTTGCCAACTGGCTCACTGGCAGAATCCACACTGTAAAAGTTGCAGACTCCAAATCTGACTTCAAACCAGTGACAAGTGGAGTACCACAGGGTTCAGTCCTGGGACCTCTCCTGTTTGGTATCTACTTCTCTGAAGTACAGCTAACACAGAAGGTCTTTGGCTAATGAAGTTTGCAGATGACTGCAAACTAGGATCCATAGTCGAGTCCCCAAATGATGTAGACATCCTACAGAAGGGCCTCACTGAGACAGATGCCTGGTGTCAGAGTCATGGCCTCAAGCTCAATGCCAAAAAGTGCATAGTCATCCCCTTTCATAAAAACTCTGTACCCATGAACTACCACATAGGCGATAGTCTACTTAACGCCAAATGTGTGATAAGAGACCTTGGGACCCAGGTGGACAGTAGTCTCTCCTTTGATAATCACATCACAACAGTAGTCAGGAAATCCTTCTACGTGGCACACCTCATTACAAAAGGGTTCTCATTCAGGAAAAAAGAAGAGGTGATTGATCCCCTCTATTCGACACTCAGACCCATTATAGAGTACAACGCCCCTTTTGGAATGTACCTCACAAGACATCTGCAGCAGCTCGAAAGGACACAGAAGTACCTCACAAAGAGGATTACTGGCCTCAAACAAATGCCCTATACTCACCATCTCAAAAAACTCCAGCTTTACTCCGTAGCCTACTCAGAGGTGATCTCTGCCTAACATATAAAGCTATGTCAAACCCAGAGCTATTGGACATGCTACACCTAAAGAAATCCCAATCCCTCCGAGCTACACATTCTAGGGACCTAAACCTTGTCACCACAATAAACAGGACATGCTGGAGGGATAGATTCCTGTCACAGAGACTTCCCAAACTCTGGGACAAGCTACCCATCTTTGTCAAGCAAAGTTCCTCATTAGCACTCTTCAAGAAAAATCTTGATGAGTGGATGGGAAATAGGAAATACACCCCGAGGATCACTTCTGTGGCTCTGCTCGACAGGGGCACAGGAAAATAACTTTCTTGGGTGGCGTAAGCCAGGGAACCTTGTGGCTAGGCTTACTTAGGCCCTTGCGGCGATAGCCTAGTACCTACCTATGAACCTATGAACATCATGTTGATGTGCACGTTCTGATGCTTCCTTTCCTTCCTTCCTTTTTTTAAGGGGAGCACCAAAGAGCTCTAAGATACAACCAAGCATGAATGTGTCTTGAATGATGGATTTCTAAGCTGGAGCAAACTCAAAGAATCTCCCCAAAAGACCCTCCACCGATGCAGTCAGGGATGTTTACGACTGAACTAGTAGAGTTACCCTTTTGTACGACTTGGCCAGTATGGTGGAGCAAGCCTGTGTGACACTCACTGCCTCTCTCTGATAGGGAGGAGGCTTCTTCCTCTTTTGAGGATAGGTCTGGAAGTGAAGAAAGGGATGGGGGAATTGTAAAGGTCCTCCCCAGCACTAAAACCCTGTTTTATTATCCACCAAGTTTTTAAAGGCCCACATAAAAACACTCGCATCCCTTCAAATGAGCATCTAGAATGCTCTTTTTGAGCTCTTTCCTTACGAAGGACAGTCACAGTCTCTGTCTCGCAATCCCATATAAAGCTTGTGATCATAAGCACATGATCAGCATCACAGCATCTTCTTCAAGCTCAGATATAGGGAAACTCACACATTCTTCCAAGGCCTGATTCACTAGGAAGGACTGAAGTCTGAAAGTAGATAGCTCAAAGCCTCAGTGTGGCAGAGAAATATACTATCTTGCCACACCTGTCCAGGGCTTTGGACTCTATGTCTGATGGTAAGGCTGCAAAATATGGTCTCTGTGATGAGCTACAGTGGATCATCTACAGGATCATAAAGGAGTCAAATGAAGGATGTTTGATGAGGAATTTGCTCCATTCAACTGCAGACTTGTATATAGTATTGGCTTTCTTACAGCTGCAAGTGCAGAGTCAGGGTGCTTCCAGGCTTCCAAAAAAGCATCCCTTTTCTACAGCTTGATGGGTGGGATGAACTAGAGCGGCTCCTCCTCCTCTTTCATACATTTCTTGGGTAGGGGATTCCTTGTCCATCTTGGGGGCACCAACATTCAGATGGTACAGCTGTGTAAAATCTTACCATAACAATAGATGCCCTTTTCACTATTGCAGTATGCATCACATGTGGGACAGCCGTTGTACATCAGACATATGCTTCCCTTAATACTCGGAAATTAAGTGTCCTTGGAGAAAGGAGAGTAAGCACATCCAGTGGAAAGAGTCTTATCCACACAATACCTGTGTTGTCTATGTAGATCCAAGGTGTGAAGAACCTTCTCACTAGCAGATAGCAGAGAAGGAAAAAAGGAAGGTTAACAGACTGATTAACAGACAACTAATTGATTACCTTGGGCATGAAAAAAGGATTAGTATTCAGAGACACCCTGTCCCTTTGAAAGAACAAAAAGGGAGGACTCGCCATCAGAGCCTGAAGTTCAGAAACTCTCTTGGCTGAAGAGAAAGCAACCAACAAAATAGTCTTGCAGTTGCAGTGTTGCAAAGAGGAAGAAGAAATTGGTTCAACAGGAGTCTGAGATACTTTTTTCAAGGACAGAATTAAGGTCCCAAGAGAAAAGAACAGGTTTTTTTTTGAAGGCCTGATATAAAGGCCACCTTTAAAGAAATTGTTGAGCTGAAAACAATAGGCCAGCTATGGGTTCAAGGGCAGACAAGCAGAGATTGCTGACAAGGGAGCTTTAATACAAGAATATGTTAGGCCAGCATGGAGCAATTCACTCAAGCAAGAAAGGATCAACCCCCTCCCCCACACCCACACACACACTGAGAAGGGATCCTGGTTATGCTTTAGACACTAAACAGAAAAAGTCTTCCATTTAGCCATATAGGGTTTTCTGGCCTCCTGCAGAACCCCAAGCACATGCTCAGAAAAGTGGTTTCTAAAAGGGATCAAAACCCTATCACCCAAACTGTCAACTGAAGACTGGGCAACTGGGGGTGAATGCGAGACCCCTTGTCTTGTGTAAGAAAACCCATCTGGTGATGTTACTTGTGATGACTGTCCCTGGCCAGGTGAAGGAGAAGGGGAAACCAGTGCTGTCTGGGTCAAAAGGGAGTCACCATCAAGGTTCTGGGGGAGTCATTTCTGATCTTGTGTAGGACTTTGGGAAGCAGAGGAAGAGGAGTAAGCATACAGAAACATTCCCTTCCAAAAAAAGGACATGGCACCCACCTTCCTGAGTCAGAGGACTTGGGACTCTGGAACAGAAGTGAGGAACGTGCCTGTCCAGAGGGGAGGCAAAAGATCCACTTCAGAAATACCATACCAGTGTACTATGTCCAGAAACACCCTCTCTGTGAAGCATCCATTCATGAGACTGTGTCCTGGACCTGCTCAGGTAGTATGCCACAATGTTGTGTTCTAAAAGAGATGTAGACCACCTGAAAGGTTATCTGATGGCAGACAGCCAAGTCTCAGGCCTGAAAAGGTTGTCTGCAAAAAAGAAAAGATGCTGTGCCCCCCCCCCCCATTTGCTGTTGCACTTCATGAATGTGGTGTGTTCTGTAAAGACTTGTTAAGAGCCTAGAGACCAAAGAGAATGGAAAATCCTGGAAGCCTGGAGAGAAAGAATGAGTGCCCTCATCTGTTTTATTTTGATGTGGTCTGACATCTGATGAAGGGGCCACAGACCATGAACCTTCAGATTGTTGGAAGAGGTTCCCTACCCAAGTCTGGAAGCCTATGTGAACAGATCTTGAGTAGGGGTATGAGTCTGAAAAGGCAGGCCTGGATTGAGGGAGATCTGCTGACTCCACAAATGAAATTTGAGTTTGAGACAAGACAGCACGGGAACTAGAAACTCCGGAGGGTGGCAATTCTGAAAAACGGAAGCACGGAAATGATAGATGCCATGATCCCCAAGGCTCTGGGAAATTCCCTTACAGGAAGGAAAGAAAGGGAAACAGACATAGGTTATCAGAGACATACCCTTGGGAGAAGGAAGAGAACCCAACATTAGAATAGTGTGGATTCTGCAACCCAGAAAAGGGTCAGACTTGATGTCTTGAGATTAATGACGAATCCTGGACTGCAGAGGAGGAGCATGGTGAAGTGCAGATCTTGAGGAAGCCTGAAAAAGCAGGCCATTCAGATATGGAAATATGGTTCTCAGAAGCCTGCTAAAGTTTATGACAGGGGCCAGACATTTGGTGAATACCCTTGGGGACGCAGAAAGACCAAAGGGGAAATCAAAGAACTGAAAATGAGAGGAAGACGCAACAAAACGTACAAACTTCCTGAAGACAGGCTGAATGGGAATATGAAGACAGGCTGCCTTTAGATTTAGGGAGACCAGAAGGGCTTGTGAAAGTAAGGAGAGTCTGGAGGGAAAGCATGGGGAAAGAGTGAATCTTTAGTGCTGAGAAAGGGGAGGTCTAGGACAGGTCTCCACGACACCTCTTTTCTGGAAACCAGAAACATTCTGGAGTAAAACCCTGCTCCAATATGGGATTTTGGAATGGGATGGATGGTTCCCCAATCCACTAAAAGCTGCAGAACCAGAGAAAAATAAGGATGTTGGTCTGGAGGAGGGAATCCCTGGGAAGGGATTTCCATACTATAAAATAACCATGGTGGATAATGGACAGAACCTAAGAGACTGAAGTAATTTGTTGCCAGACAGAGAGAGACAAGGAAAGCTTGGGAAATAGGACAACCTGGCTGGGAAGAAAATATGTCAGACAGAGGCAGATTTTTCCTGAAAAGGCTACTTTTGAGCCTTAGAAGTCTGGGTGGGTTTATCAGAGAACATGCACTTAGGAATCCTTTTCCCTTTAGAAGGCTAACGAGGTTGCCTATGAACAAAGGCGGACTTAGAAGGACAGCTTTTCTGAAAATGAGTATGGGAGAAACAAAAATTTGTTTAAAATCCTGCATAACATTACCTTTGCCTTGTACAATCTTAAATAAGTCAGCAGCAGCTGTACCAAGAGATTTTGATTGTCCAAAGAAGCATCTAGGAGCTTGGCCCTAACATCATTAGGCAAGGACTGGAGACAAAACCAAGAGTACTTCCTCATAATTTAACCTAATGCAGCAGCTCTAAAAGATACAATAGCTGCATCACAACTATATTTGCTAGAGTGACAGGCTACCTGTGAAGTATGACTCAATAAGGAGAAGTCAGCAGTCTCACCTTCGGAGACAGGGAGGTCTGACAAACCCCTTCCAAGTTTAGACAAAAGGGCCAAAACATGGCTAGTCATATGGGTTTGACAACTTATGGCCCTGAAGGCCACAGCAGCAGAAGTATAAACCCTCTCAGCCTCTCTACTGCCCGACTGTTTTTATTAGAAGGGAGAAGCTTGGATGGCTTGTCAAGAGAAACAGAAACCACAACACAGTCTGAAGAAGGACACTGTAAAGGCACCTTATAAACAATCAGGCTTCTTAGGAGTTGGAGGTTGGGAACCAGGAGCCAAACAGGCAGCTGCACATGTATCCAACAAGGCATCCAACACAGGAAACAACAAAAGGTCTAGGAAATTCCATTTGTAAGCCCTCATAATACTACTTCTGAATGTCAAAGACCTGGGAGCAATCCATCTTAAAATGCTACATCATGTGAACCACAGTGTCACAAAAGGACAATTCTTCAAAGGGAGAATCAGGACTCAAAAGAATATATATTAGAACTCTGGAGGCAGGCGCTTTCACGGGGTACTGCCCAGTAATTTCCCCTGGCCACCCACACCAAGATGCGCCAATGGAAGGAAAACTTTACGAGAGCTGTAAGCTCAGCAAAGACCTGGTTCAAGAAAGTAAATTAACGGACAAGGTACTGCCCAGTAATTTCCCCTGGCCACACACACCAAGATGCGCCAATAGAAGGAAAACTTTACGAGAGCTGTAAGCTCAGCAAAGACCTGGTTCAAGAAAGTAAATTAACGGACAAGGTACTGCCCAGTAATTTCCCCTGGCCACCCACACCAAGACACGCCAATAGAAGGAAAACTTTACGAGAGCTGTAAGCTCAGCAAAGACCTGGTTCAAGAAAGTAAATTAACGGACAAGGTACTGCCCAGTAATTTCCCCTGGCCACCCACACCAAGACGCGCCAATAGAAGGAAAACTTTACGAGAGCTGTAAGCTCAGCAAAGACCTGGTTCAAGAAAGTAAATTAACAGACAAGGTACTGCCCAGTAATTTCCCCTGGCCACCCACACTAAGATGCGCCAATAGAAGGAAAACTTTACGAAAGCTGTAAGCTCAGCAAAGACCTGGTTCAAGAAAGTAAATTAACGGACAAGGTCAATATCCATAAATACCGGAGCCTGTTAATATTAATAGAGTATCCCCTCCATAGCTTGTACTCTAGTTTCAAAACACAGCAACACATCACCTTAAAAGACGGTTTATTGTCATGCTGGCCCACAATTAGAGTAAAATTTGGAGTTACCTCAAAAGAAACAAACAGAACCAAAACACCTACTCTATTACCTTGGTCAGTGTGGGGTGGAATTAACCCCGCCTCTGACGCATGCGAGGTTTCTTATCTCGCAGTTTAACTGCCATTTTTATTTCTTCAAGTCTGTTGCTGTGTTTTAGAACTCTGGAGGCAGGCGCTTTCACGGGGTATGCAACTTTACAATTAAAACATGTATATATCTGCAGATTTGCTGTCAGACTTTTGTATGTATCTGTCGCATAGGATGAAGTGGTTAAGCCTGGTGGTTAACTAGTTTAACAGTTAGATTTAACCTAGATTCAGCGCTACACCATCGCTGCGACTTTCAAATGTTTAGCGACTGTATTTATATCATGCTAACGTTACCTACTACATTGTTTTAGCATGACAGAAACAACTACAATTGATATCTTCTTGTACCTGAAAGTGTTTTCTACACCGCGGTATCAGTGCACTGCTATATTGTAATGTTTGGCGGTCTCGAAGATATAGTTAGAATATGTTTATCAGGATAAATTAAATCATCCGTCCAGTAAAGCTAGAGTGTTTTAGAACTTATAAATTTCTGTTACTACTCCTGCGCATACTTAAGAGACTATATCTGGTTATTAGTTTGTTGATTAAGATTGAAGGCACGTGTGTTTAGAATAATCGGATAAGTTTGCTGCAATTGCTTACAGGTATTGCAATCTGTTCGTTTGCATAGTATAGTTAGCCTGACTTCTAAGTATGAAATTGGTATCCACTGACTAAACTTGCCTGTATTACTCATTGTATTCTAACTCAGCGTACAAACTATGTTTGAAAGTAAGCTCTATTTTTATTCATTCTCTCAGGTACTGCCCAGTAATTTCCCCTGGCCACCCACACCAAGACGCGCCAAGAGAAGGAAAACTTTACGAGAGCTGTAAGCTCAGCAAAGACCTGTTTCAAGAAAGTAAATTAACGGACAAGGTCAATATCCATAAATACCGGAGCCTGTTAATATTAATAGAGTATCCCCTCCATAGCTTGTACTCTAGTTTCAAAACACAGCAACACATCACCTTAAAAGACGGTTTATTGTCATGCTGGCCCACAATTAGAGTAAAATTTGGAGTTACCTCAAAAGAAACAAACAGAACCAAAATACCTACTCTATTACCTTGGTCAGTGTGGGATGGAATTAACCCCGCTCCGCTTGCCCTCGCTACGCTCGGGCTCGCTTCGCGCCCCTCCCTGCCCCCATATCTCACCCGCCCCCAGTACTCCTACTTTTATACCTAACCAACCACGCCCACTTCTATCTACACCCACACAAAATCACGCCATTTTCTCCCATCCCCCCTCCTCCTCCACTAGAACCACTCCTACCACATTTGCTCATTGGATAGCCACCTACAGCTACATTAAACACTATGAAGCCCTACCTATCTCTGATTCTCAAGCCAGCCATAAAAACTGTGCCCCTTACCCTATTAGTCTTTACTTCACTATACTTGCTAACTAAATATGAGGGCCAGTTTTACAAAGGATATCACTATCCTAAGTACCATACCAGTACTCCCACAACCCCATTCAACACTACTCACTTTACTCACTATCCAACCAATAAACTACAATATACCAATTATCACCACCCCTATAAACTAAAAATGAATCATCCCAAATCTAAACATGCTGAAAAACTAATACTCAAACTCCTGAAACTAATAGAGTACCTAAGAAAAAATTTTACTAAAGATGGAGACATCCACCCCAACCCGGGACCCATAACAATCAGTAACTCTCATAGCCCATCTCTTCTTCCCAGTTCTCCTAACTCCCTCCTAATCTGCCACCTAAATATGAGAAGTCTAAACAATAAAATACACAACCTACATGCTCTGTTAGCTACCCACCACCCTGACATTATGTGCCTGATAGAAACCTGGCTTAAACCTATGACGAAAGATAACGAGATCTCACCACCTGGCTATAACATATACAGAACCGACCGCCCAATAAAAAAAGGAGGTGGTATCGCTGTGCTCTTCAAATGCCCACTCAATGTTACCTTGAACCCCTCCCAACCTCCCCAGATCTCTAATGCAGAGTTAACTGCCCTAAAAATACAACTGAATAAGGAAAAAAGTATCAACCTAATTGTGATCTACATCCCCCCTGGAAATAACTCTGACACACTTGAGTATATTTTAAACTGGCTTACTATTAACTACCCCCAAGAAACTATTATAATGGGTGATATCAATATAGACTGGAATCAATGTACCTCAGAGTCCAACCCCACCCACATAAATCTCCATGGTTTCTCACAGATTATATCCTCCCCCCACCAGAATTGGGAACACCAATCAAAAAGAAAGTATCCTAGACTGGATACTCATAAATAATCAGTCCCATACTTACAGGTCTGGGACCCTCCCAAATGAGCTCAGTGATCACCTCATCACCTACATAGAGAAAAAAAAGCAGGGAGATGCAAGCTACCAGTGTACAGATCAATCAGGAACACTAAACATTTTGATCTCACCAAATTCCAACAAGAGCTGCAGTCATGTAACTGGTCTATTCTTAAATACCTCCCCATCGATGAGGCAGTAACAAGGGAGATGCAAGCTACCAGTGTACAGATCAATCAGGAACACTAAACATTTCGATCTCACTAAATTCCAACTAGAACTACAGTCATGTAACTGGTCTATTCTTAAATACCTCCCCCTCGATGAGGCAGTAACAACCTTTAACTCCACTTTTACAAACATACTCAATTCCCATGCCCCTATACGTTCAATCAAAATCAAAAACCAGATAGCACCATGGCTAACAAAAGACTCAAAATCCAAAATTAAACTTAGAAACAAAGCCTGGGACAAATGGCGTGCTTCCAAAGCTCCCCTAGATCGGATTTACTTCCAACAACTTAGAAATGAGACACAAAAATCCATTTCACTTGACAAAAAAACTATTACTACCAACTACAAGATAAACACCAATACAATCCCCAAAAGTTTTGGGTGGGTCTAAACAACCTTCTCCATCCAGGGAAGACCACCACTCCAACTCCAGTAGATCTAAATGATAAAAGCCCTGAAGAAGTGGCCAATACCTTTAACACTTTATCAATGTTATCAAATCTTTAGCTGCCCAACAACCTCCCACCAATCCCCCTACAATAAGTTTGATCCTGAAGTCTGTGCCCTCCTTCTACCTACAACCAGTTTCCACTTCCTTTATTCAATCCCTACTGAAGAAACTAAAACCAACTGCCCTCGCTGCAGACCTTCTACCAGCTGAATATCTACAAAAAGCTGCAGAGGTTATAGCCTACCCCATCTCCATCCTAATTAACCGTACCATAACTGAATCTACTATCCCCTCAATATGGAAAATCTCCTATGTAATCCCTCTCCACAAAGGTGGGGCATCCACTGATCTGTCTAACTATAGGCCAATAGCCATATTGTCACCATTCGCTAAAATCATGGAAAAATGTATACACAAACAACTTGTACACTACCTAACCCAGAGCAATCTTCTAACTAGCTCACAACATGATTTCAGGCCCAAACATAGCACCACCACCGCCCTCCTCTCATTCACCGACACTATAAACCATAACAAGAACAACAAAAAAATGTCATCCGCACTCATTCTGGACCTATCAAAGGCCTTTGATATGGTCAACCACCAACTACTTCACAACACTCTAAAAACTTTCTATCTAGATAACAAAACACTCAATTGGTTTCATGCCTATCTCTCAGATAGGCAACAAGCTGTACTCTGGCAAAACAAGCTCTCGCCCCTCTTACCTAATTCCATAGGGGTCCCCCAAGGCTCCATACTGGGACCTCTACTCTTTTCTATTTTCATTAATGACCTCCACAAAATCATCCCGAGACCTCTTGTATTCAATATGCGGATGACTCGACATTAATCAACTCAGACAAATCACCAGCTAAACTACTATCCAAAACCCAAGACTGTCTGACTGCAGTTGAAGACTGGTTGTCAGGTCGCCATCTGATCCTCAACCCAAAAAAAACCAAACTATTACTCTTCCATCCTACCCATAAACCTTCCCCTATACACTTTTCTGTCCAATCCAAAAATGGGACTATTATATCCCCGGACTCCAACTCCAAGTTACTAGGCGTTACCATTGACAATAAACTTAGATTTGACCTACACATCAACCAAACTATTAAAACAGTTAATAAGAAACTGGGGTCCCAATATAGAATAAAATCCTTTCCGACTCCCAGGGCGAAAGAGGCCATAGCCCGCTCACATCTCCTCTCCTCCCTCTTATATGCCTCCCCCATACTCACTAACCTTTACAAATCAGACCTAAACAAACTCACATGTTGCTATAATCATATTGCTAGATTTGCTACTGGCATGCCTTACAAAACCCATCACTGTATTAACCTACATAACCTTGGCTGGATTGAACTACCAAATCTACTCCAGCAGAACCAACTAATAGTAGCATTCAAAATTCTCACTCAACCTGACACCATTCCTGCGCTGTGCAACTTAATCACCCCATACTCAAATCTAAATAGTCTGCGCTCATCAAACAGGCTAATTGCTCAAACGGTCAAATCCCGTAACTTTGGAGGTGACTCTCTGTTTGCAAATTCCATTGGTAAAATATGGAACTCCCTTCCTCCACAACTCATCAATGTCACCTCCCTATGCAAATTCAAGAAAAGTCTATCCTTTCATTTTAAAAACCAATGGCTCTGTCAATGTTCTAAACCAGACTAAACCCATCACTTCCTCAACCTCTATTTCAATATTGGAATACCTCGAGGCTCATTCTCTGTATCAAGCATTAATCAGAAGTTTTTCTAAATGTTACTGTATATAATCATATGGTCTTCTGTTACCTCATGTATTAATTATCAAAAGAAGTATTATGTACTCTGTTTAATATGAATGCAACTTACTGTTAATGAGGAGCTTTTCTCCCCGGGCCTCCGCTGAAAATGGACATGTATCCAGACGGACTATCCCGGTCAACAAATGTAAAATAAAATAAATAAATAAATCATGTGAAGCACGTAGGCAGAATAAACACTTCTCATGATGGTCATTATGGGGAATATCTGCTTCCCACACCGACATTTTCCCTTCCTGCATAACATGAACCCTAAGTACACAAAAAAAAGAAGGAAAAGTAAGAATCCCAATGGGGCATTTATCTGTAAAAGAGAAACACAAAGTGGGAAGTGGTGCAAAAAAACCAATAAACCAAAATTCACCACACGCCAAGAAGGATAGCCTCAATAAGATCCAACACTCTTTAATAGTCGTCCGAACCAGCACAGTCACATTCGGTACAATATTTGAATCCAAACAGTATTTTAAATAGGAATTATCAATGTCCAGCATTTTGTACTTATGTAGATAATAGTCTAAATCACCACACATAGCATTGTAGCTACTGTAGACAACTGAATTGGGAAGTTTCCTTCCAAATTCAAACTTAGTTTTTAGTATATCAGACAAATGTCTGCCAGTACCTGTGGAAGTAGATTCTTTAGTCGAGTCAGTCCCTGGAAACAGCCGTTTGCTGGTAACCCTCTGCTCCTTAGGTACATTCCCGTCTACTTCATTGATCAAGGTAATATGAGGAAACCCGTCTAAACTGTTCATAGACGTGTTATTACCAAGTAAATCTTCTCCGTTGTGTTCGTTAGCGCTAACTGCCCTGTTGTCACGCATATGGTTTCCTTTGGCAGCTTCCTGGTTGCAAAATTCAGGAACCGATGAAAGGAGCGTAACCATAGATTGGCTCACTGGCGTGAGTAAGCCAATGAGCTGTGTTAGCTGTCCGATGAGCTTCCGAAGCTCTCCCATCTCCGTACTATTCTGAGTGGAAACCGAGGCCATATCCAACAAGGTAACCCAAAAACGTAACTGAGAAACACAAAGTGGGAAGTGGTGCAAAAAAAAACAATAAACCAAATTATCAATGTCCAGCATTTTGTACTTATGTAATTATTTACATAAGTACAAAATGCTGGACATTGATAATTCCTATTTAAAATACTGTTTGGATTCAAATATTGTACCGAATGTGACTGTGCTGGTTCGGACGACTATTAAAGAGTGTTGGATCTTATTGAGGCTATCCTTCTTGGCGTGTGGTGAATTTTGGTTTATTTATCTGTAAAAGGCTTGGTAGAAACCAGCTAAGCAAAGGGTGTTCAAACCAGCATTTAATTGTGGTGTTTGGACTGGTGGCAAAGAAGATTAGAGTACTGAAGGTGCGTATGTTGCCTTTATGCCCTATGCCTGTGTGGGAGCATATTCCTGATGTACAACACTGGGAGGATGTAAAAGGTATTGGTATACTGACCGGACGCTGAGCTACTCCAGGCAGGAGATCCCACGTGTGATGAATACTGCAACAGTGATAAGGAAGGACATCAACAAATTCTTCATATAAGCCTAAGAAGGCGGGAGAAAAAAAGTTATTTTTTCCCTTCAACTAGTTCCTGGCATAAACACATTCACAGTCTCTCTCAAGGGTAAACATACAATGGTTGTAAGACTGCTGTCAGGTAAAGGGGTACAGCACTTGGGAGGGTAACTGCTAATGGTGGCATACAGAAAAGAGAGGCCTGCATTGGGGTCAGGTACTGATATCAAGTAGCATTCCTCAAGAATACAATCCTGCTTTCATAACTCAAGCTCTCACTCAGCATCAAGTATCTTCATATCCTTGAGTCGTAAGTTACAATGTGCAGTGAGACTCAACTGCCTCCTTCCATCCAGCAAACAGACTCTGCGGGATCAGCAGAGAAACCCAGGGAGACAAAATGATGACCCAACATACACTCAACCCATGGCTCAATGACTTCCAAGCATATTCTCTTGGATTTGGCCAGTTGGCCTTATGCACATTTTCATGATAAAAGACAGGGGTGTACCTCCTCTGGACCTCCTAGCATACAGTGAATTAGAAGAGTGGCTGGGTTTGGCTGCTAACTTTTCAATGAAGGCCACTTTAGCAACAGACATTCTTCCAATGAAGGCTAGGCTCTGCCTTATACTCCAAATACTCTGATCCAAGCAAGAGAAACTTTCAATCGTCACCATCCAGGTAATAAGGTAGGTCAATAGTTGAACTGCTGACACTTTATGCAATAACTGATCTCCAAAGTCCTAAAACAGTACAAGCAATTCTGGAAGTCTTGACTAGTAAATTGATTATCACAATCACCAGCTCCTTTCTTTATCATCATCAACTCCCTTTTCCCCATTTTCAACAACTATTCCATCTCCTGATTTTATGCCACTCTCCTACCTTCTTCAGCAGTCATAACTTTTCGCAAGTCTTCTCTCACACACAACCTATCCATTTGCTGAACTCCTTTCAAGATCTTCTCTTGCCTTCTTCCCGTCTCTCCTGAACCTTCAAGAAATTTTCTGCCTTCCTGCACATATGCCCAAATCACCTTAATCTTTTCCCTTTGACCAGACCACCAGCTCCTTCGGCATACAGGAATAAAGCCCTGACTATAACCTAAGTGACCCAAACTTGATTAGTGGTCTGAGTGCCTCCTGGAGAAGGCATGGAAAGGATGTGTACCAAAGCTGAACGGAATGGTCAAGATCATAAAGCCACAATCCCCTGGGAAGGACAGGCAGCAAAGCAAGAAGCAACTCTGGGGCATATGTTTGGCTCTCCGAGCTGCATTCATGCATCCCCCCACAAGGATTTACAGAAAAGTGCATTCACATGGGGAAGGGACACAGATCCCTGCACTGATGTTCATCATGCCTTCTGTCGGGATGGGAGTTAAGGTCTAACAACACTTTTGCTGTCAAGGTGCCATCTGGGACACAAACCACCCCTATGTCAACGTAGATGATGGTCCCTCTAGATAACTCTCACCTTCGTGCTGGAGATACAAACAGGCTCAAGTCTGAATAGGGGAGGCTTTTTATGTTGGCACACAAGGGAACACACTACGATGGATATGTAGCTAGGTAATGAATGCAGCAACTTTTAAACAATAAGCATCAGGATTATGACCCAAATTGTGCGACCATCATAAAAGAACCAGAGGGCTCAGAGGCAAGGAACACTTATTCAGTGATGTCAAAGTATGCACCACTACTGAGCATGTGTCCTTCAATGACAGAATCTCACACAAAAATATCAGTTTGGGACTACAGGACAGGATGACCCAATCAATAGAAACCTCAAAGACGGTGCCAAAAATTAAGATCACTAGGGTACATCTCTTTTGCCCCCCTTGAGCTCCTACTCTTGAAGCTTTCATGGCATTTTTTTTTCCTATATCAGGAATCCCTCTAGAAGAACTAAAGTTCCACTCTCCACTTTCAGACCTCCATTTTAAACAAGCAAAAACACTTGCAAAGAGGTTACAAGTTTGAAACGCACTTAAAATAGGTCTATCTGTTGTGTTACAGCAGTTACAGTTTCCTAAACAACAGAGGCTGAGGACAAGAGAAATGCACCTACTGCAGAAGGCAATCTTGAAGAAAGTACAGCTGTGCAAGTAACTCACAATAACAGTACAGTCCAGATTCCAAAATACTTGGGCAAGGAGTAAGACTACAGCTTACAATTACTCCAGATCATAGTCCATAAATCTACAGCTTCATCTGTTCTTATTCACTGTATGTTAATGGAGACTTGCAAAGCCATACAATTGATTCTAAAACAGGAAATGGGTTGTGCGACCCCATGCTACTGAAGAATAATGCCTTCTCTGCAACCTGGACAACCCATGTTCAAATAGCAACATGGGCGCTGAAGGGGAGGATGGAAGTGTGTAGCCAGTGTTAAGACCCCAGCAAGCTCTGAGTTGCAAAATGGGGTATACCACTTAGTGAAGAGATTTTGCATACATCAAAGAAGCATGCACCTCCCAAAGGTAGCAACTGAAGAGCTCAAGGCAGTTTTAGGGTAGTGAAGGTTAGGACATACTCCCTAGCCACAATACGATGCTGCACCAGTGTCCACCACCTCATCATCTGCCTCGGATGTGGGTCAGATTGGGGGCATGACTAATGCAGGTCCTGTAGACCCAGTAGACAAAAAGAGAAGCTGGTGGCAGCTGATGGTTAGCTGCAAGGAAGGGGAAATGAAGAATTGGGCTTACAATGCCAGATCACTTTACAAGCCTGACATAACAATATAACCCACTGAAGTAAATGGGCTGTTTTCAAAACGCAATGTCACTTATATGAGAGACCTGATACAGCAGGTAGTACCTACTGGGAAGCCAGAATGCCTGCAGCAGCATGTTGCAAATACAGATGGAGCTGCAGTGTAGGAAGGCCTCATGGCCAAGCTGCTCCACAAATACAGGTAGAGAGGTCTTTGAGCAGACTCTCACTATATGGGGACCGTCTCAAACCTCTTATTACTTACTCACAGATAAGAAGAAATCCCTACCATTTAGTACTTCAGGATCGAAAGATACTAATTTCTGCATTCCATGCCCTGCCCAGGACAGTGTCATTTCTGGGGAGTAGATGAAGTTTGAGTTTCAGATGGAGAGGCAGGATTGGCAGAGGCTCTTCTCTACAGTTTAATAGAAAGGATGGATATTTATGTTGGGAAGTATGGAGGTGTTTGGGGTCAAAACAATGCTATGATCCCACTGGAGAAAAGGCAAGAAAGAAGGAAATGATGCTGGGACAAGAGTTCAGCCCTGAACCTTTTTTTCGAATCCCACTCCACGTGTTTATAGATTTGTAGGTTCATAGAGGTACTAGGCTAATGGCCCTGGGGCCTTTACATGCCTAGCCATGTAAAAACCTGAATACCCTTATTGACCAAGTTTAGACGGTCGTTGTTAGAACAGTGATAGCGGTGATGAGTAATGACTGCCCCTGCCCATGAAGGACATAGGTGCCACCTCCCGGAAGAATTTACAGTCAACCGTCCAATTGTCAAGGTGGCGCTTGAATAGGGTCATTGAGGAGCTCTGCTTCACATGGAGTGGGAGCTTATTCCAGAGGAGCGGTAATTGCTGGGAAATGTATCAATCCAGCATGTTCTGTTGATGTCACAGTCTAGGTTGAGATGTCCAAAGCGAGTTATTCTTGTCCCATTTGATTTGCAGATGTGCACCAATTCCACTAGGGTAGGGTCCAAGACTGCTCTGTAGACCAGACACAGGTCTCCTCTCAGTATCCTATATGATACAGAGTACAGTGACAGGTCTTTTAGTCTTTCCATGTATGCCATATTTTGGAGGCCCTGGATTCTCTTGGTAAGACACCTCTGTGGTCTCCCCAGTTGCTGCAGGTGTCTGGTGAGGTATATACAGAAGGGAGCATTGTACTCGATTAGTGGTCTGATAAGGGTCAAGTACAGTGGAGCTATAACTTCCCTGATCTTGGACGCGATGCCCTTATTTATGAGATGCGCAATGTAGAATGCTTTTCTTACCACTATGGACACATGGTGATTGAAGTTTAGATTACTATCAACATGTGTTCACAAGTCTCACACCACTGAGTTTGTGCTTAGAGGGGTGCTATCTATATCATAATTAGCAGGGGCTACTTCTTTGCCAAAGGGGATAATGAGGCATTTTTGTGCATTAGGTTTTAGTCCACGAGTTTGGCACCAATCATTTGTCTACACTAGTCCTTTCTGTAGTATGTTAACATCACTGGGGGATCTATGAATGAGCTCAGTTTACAGTCATCTGCAAACTTGGTAAGCCACATGCCATCTACCTTCATCTGGACTTCAAAGGAATAGATTTTGAACAGCAGAGGGGCCAGCACAGACCCCTGCAGTACCCCAACTTTGACAGTGTGCATTCTGTCAGTGAGCCAGTTTGCTACCCATTTAGTAATGTATGATTTGATCCCAAGCTGGGAGAGCTTCTCCACGATACCTGAATGTGAGATTGTGCGCAGTATGTACTGTTTTGCCCTCATCTAGAGCTTTGGTGATAATCTCAAAGAAGTCCACCAGGTTTAATAAGCAAGATCTACCCCTGACAAAGCCTGGGTTGGTTCAATAGTTTGAAGGTCACCTATGTCCTTGTGGATAAGGGTTCATGACAATTTTTTCCGTGGCCTTGCAGATAAGGCTGGTTAGCCTTATGGCATGATAGTTCCCAGGGTCAGTTGAAGGCCCTCCTTTGTGCAAGAGGATTACTTTTGCTGTTCTCCACTCTGCAGGGATAAAGCCAGTTTTCAGGCTATGGTTTAAGAGAGTGCCAAAGGGTTCTGCAAGGTCTTGTTTTAGATTGTTGAGTAAGCAGCCTGGGATGTATCTGGTCCCATAGAGGCTGCGTTTTTGGCCTTGGAGAGACCTTGTATGTTTGGAGATAGTCGGTAGAGGACTGGTGTTGGGAATAATTTGGAGTATGTCAGATGGGGACAGGGAGGTGAAGTTTTTGCCAAATCTGTTGGCTATCAGGTTGGCAATTTCCTCAGGTTCAGCGTGACTGACACCATTTACTATACGTTCAGCACACAGCTGGGCATTCCCTTAGGTTACAGACATACCTAAAGATCGCCTTGTGATTGTCTTCAGACAGGGATTCTAATTTAGACTCGTAGCTAGCCCTAGAGGACAAGATATCTAATTTGCTTGTTCAAGCTGTGGAGGGTATTCTTTCTCTGTTAGGTTAATTCCCTCCTGTTGTTAGGAATCAGTTTCTTTCTTTTGTTGTATAAATTACTTATACTTAAAGTCCACCAGGGTGGTTTGTTCTTTCAGGTAGACCTGGTTTTGTTCCTGTTGCATACGGCCAAGTCAATGCATTTGTTTTAGTGGCTAAATAGGGCAACTAAGTATTCCTCAGCACAGGAGAAAATGTTGTCTATGTTGGCAGGGGCCTCAAAACGTTTTATACCATCGCTTAGTAAGTAACAGCTCGCTTTGGAGAAATTTTTCAATTTTTTTTTACTCCTGTGGGGGTGTCAAGTTTGATCTTCACTTAAAATGAGACCGACTTATGATCTGACCTTACTAGGGAGGGCAACACACAGGGGGTAGTGCAGTGACCCCCCCCCCCATGTTGGTGAGCACTAGGTCCTGGACATTTGAGCCCCTTGTGGGGGTCTGGGCCAACTGTTCCAGAGCATTTGAACTAAAGACCAGGAACCTCACAGCAATCGTGTTTGTACTCATGTAGGTCTCCCAATCAATGGAGGTATAGCTGAAATCTCCCATGACCAGGTTGTCTGGTTGTATGTTGAGTGACTCTAGCAAGTCCAGGTAGGTGGTGTGCTTCTCCTGGTTCATGGTGGGGGTCCTGTAGCTAGCACTGATGTGGACGGACGTTTTCCCTATAGTTGTTTGGACCTGAAGTAGCTCCAGAGAGTTGCACCGTTTCACTAGTCTCGAGGTGTATATGGATTTGATGAATATGGATACACCTCCACCTTTGGTTCTTTCGTGCTCGTTTTGGGATCTGAATGTCTGAAAGGCACTGTAGCCTTGTACGGCCAGGGTGCTCTCAGCAGCCTTGGACCAAGTCTCTGTGACTATACAAATTTCAGCATCTTCCAAGATGAGGAGAGCTTCCAGGGAGTACAGTTTATTGTTTAAGCTGTTAGCATCATATAACATGACCGTGAGTTTGTCTTTAGTGGATTTCTTTACACTGGACGTTTTGCTGTCTGGACATTTTCTAAAAAAGGCACTAAAGAGGAGGCAAGCGTTTTTGTCAGTATTCTAAAGTCTTGAAGAGACAGGTGAAGCCATCTCTGGCAAAGCAGTGTGGGCTGTCAACCATGTCTTCCCAGGCAGACAGATACGGGATCCCCCCGGAGTGACACCAGAAGCTAAGCCAATTATTGAAATCAATCATTTTTTGTGTGTATTGTGGCATCATTCTCGGTGAAGGTAAATTTCTGCTTAGGGCTAGGGACATAACTGCCTGGGACATATAATCTGACAGTTCGGTCAGATCTCTCTTCATATAGTCCAGGGAGGTACGTCTCAAGTCATTTACACCAACATGGACTATAACAGAGTCATAAAAGTACTTGTTGCCGAGAGCCATGAATGTGTATGTGTGATCTGGCGGATCCTGGCACCTGACAGGCAGATGACCATGACCTTGTCCTTGTTCAACCTGGTGAGGGGGACACGTGTGTGTGTCTCGCTGTTCATCTACAACCAGAACATTTGATTTTGAGGTGATCTGCCTTATGGACTTAATTGCAGAGATATTGATGTGTGTGTTGCGTGTTGTGGTGGATTCTGTTCATGTACCAGTATGTGTACTTTTGCACTTGGGAGGTCTCTGGTCTTTTGGTAGGCTTTAGTGAGTACCTCCACGCATGTGGGTTTATGTTCCTTGACCTTCTCTTGTGTGAGAGGGAAGGTATCTGTGTACTGAAATCCTGTTTTGTGTCTTGTTTGTCATACTGTGAGAGAACTGATTCTAATTTCATGGTATAGCTATATCTCTCACATACTACATTTGTCTGCTTTAGGAGCAAGTGGTTGTCAGTGTACATGATGCAATTGCTATATTGCCTCAGGATGCCCATGTCAATCAGGTTGGCTGGAGAAATGGTAGGAAACTGTCCGTCCATTATGGCGGGTATATATTATAGTGACTAGTAAGGATGGGTAGGTTGGACCAGGATTTGTTTGTAAGACCAACAAGGGCAACTATCCTGTGGACTTCTAAGAGTAGAAGACTATGTAATGCCTTAGAAAGTGCAGCTGGGTTGCTCACTGGGTAGCAATGCGCAACTGTACTTCTCACAGAGAGGCACTGGAGCAGGGTTCACTAGGAGGTATCAAGGGAAAATTTTGGTTTCTAAACATTTGCATCTATACACAGAAGTGCAAACCCCTCTGCACAGTGCGCACCTACACACCAATGTGGTGCTTAAATACAAACAAAATTAAACAGCTGTAACTCTAACTAGCCAACGGGAGAGCCCAAAACTGAGCCTTCCACCAACAATCCCCAACTCAGATGTGTCCTGGGCTGCACACGTCTGCCACAAGGGTGCAGGATGGCCTACCTAATGTAGGATGGCTGGTTTTAGGGCTCAATATACCCAAATAGTGTGTGTGTGTGTGTGTGTGTGTGTGTGGTCCAGGTGGAGTTAGAAATTTAGGAACGGGTTCAACCAGACCTCTAGGTATTTGAAAGAATTGATATTTTCAATAGTGTTATTAAGATGATCAAGGAGTTTTAGAGGCCTGGAGATAAAAGTGAGTTTTGCCTAGTGAAAAAAAACATTGGTTTTGTTTTAATGGCAATTTATCCCTGACCACGAAACAAGGACAGAAAAGCAGCCTGAAGTTTGAGTTCAAGAAAAGAGAGAGAATGGCTGGAGAGGAATAAGAACATATCATCAGCATAAAGCAGGAGAGGAAGATGGGATAAATCAAGCGAATATTTGTCAATGTAGATAGAAAAGAGGAGCAGTGCCAGGACAGATCTTGGGGGACATCTTTTCCAGAGGGACTGATGCACCAGTTGATGAACTGAAACTTACTGAAAAGTGGTGGCTACAGAGGTAGTTTTTGAATTACGGCAATGTTTAATCACTAATGCCTATTTCAGTGATATGGTCACGGAGAAATGCATGATCAACAAAACCAAAGGCTCTGGTAAGGTCAATAAACATTGTTCCAGTAATTAGGCATTTGTCCATTCCAAAAAGAATGTTGTCTCTGAGTGTCCAGACAGCTGTGGATGTACTGCTACAAGACCAAAGGCTGTGTTGCTTTAGACAGAAGGTGGAATTGCTTGATGTAATGAGTGAGTTTTAAATAAAGTAATTTTTCCAGACTGTTCCCTGAGGTAGGGAGAACAGAAATGGGCCAAAAGTCTGATGGACTGGAGGGATTAGGAGTACTTTCATGACCTTTTAATCCAATTCTTTAAAATACTTCCAGCAAGGGATCACAAAAGACTAAATCATTACTTAAGGATACATCTAAAAGCTGCTCTTTCACAGTACTCAGGAAAGGCTGCAGACTAGGTCAGAAACACCTTCTTAAGATTATGAACTTAGTAGCTGCTGCTGTAATACAGGCATCAACAGCATCATACTTGTACTTGATTGCATGCTTACCCACTTTAAAAGCAGTCTGTGTCAAAGTGCACACTTGGTCTACTAAGAGTTCATCAAGATATCCAAGACTGTATACTCATTTGGCTTAAAAATGTACACCTGAAAATGCAAAAGCAGCACAAAGTTACAGTTTCTTTCAAGAGCAGTTCATGACTCTGCTCTTCTTAAATCCATGCCTGGTTCCAGCTTAGATCACCCATCAGGCTTTTGTAAAGGAACCTCTACATGCACCTCCTGGATTCTAAGAGCCTATAAAACTTTTTGGGAGGAAGTGGCTCATAGTATGGCCCTAGATATGCCAATTCAAAAGCACCCACATGTTCCTGAAAGATGGGGGACTGCAAGAAACGTGACGGCATCTATGCCCAAGATGTTCAGGTAGCACTTTTCTGATTCGTACACCTCCATGGAGCCCCATTTGAAGTGAGACTGCATAATGTTCAAGGTGCTGCTAATGAAACATCCTTGGGAAGTGAACCAGAAGAAATAGTCTTCACCATCAATCGGTTACCTACTGGTGAGCAGATCTGGAAAGAAAAGACTACATCTTCCTCATCAAGAAAAGAGCCTGATAATTCAGAAGGTAGTGATTCCCGAATTCAGGGCTGTACTACTGGTTAGCTAATCCACTGCAAAGCTTCAGGTGGTGACGTACTTTGCTGCTGGATGCCAATACCTTCTTTGCATATGGCCTTTAGACGTATCTATATACAGACAGAGCTCTATACATGGGTCTCCTACGAAATCCCGAATGCACAGAATCCCGACTCCCAAAATACTGAGATGAAAAGCCCGAAACCCCACATTACCGAAAGACCAAAAGCGTGAAATTCAAAATCCTGATGTTAAGGGATTTTGAGTTAGCGCTTCTGGTGTTGCGATTCAGGTAAGTATGTGTGTAAGTGTGTTTGTGAGGGGCTTTAGTGTGTGCAAGTGTGTGTTGTGACTGTGGTGTGTGTGTGTGTGTGTGTGTGTGTGTGTGTGTGTGTGTGTGTGTGTGTGTGTGTGTGAGGGACTGTAATGTGTGGTGTGAGTTTGCATTGTGTATATGTTTGTGCGATCTCGGAGTTAGAATAATAATGTAGGGGGGGTGGGGGGTGAAGCCCCCCCTGCTTATCTTTAGTGTAGGGTGGTTTGTTTGGTTATGGGGGGAGGGTGTGTGTATGTTTATGTGTGTGCTGTATGTATATATTAGTTTCGCGATTTTGAATTTCACGCTTTCAACGTTTCGGTAATGTGGGGTTTCGGGCTTTTCATATCGGTATTTTGGGCGTCGGGATTCTGTGCGTTCCGGATTTCGTAGGGGACCCCTATACACACATACTATAAGTGTGTGTATATTTAACCAAGGTAGAGCCTTGATCCATATCCATATGCAGCCCCACAGAGATGTCTATGGGAAATGGAGCCGATGTAATCAAATTCTGAGTACAGAATGCAGCTTGTTAACAAGCTGTCAGCCTTAACCCTCTGTGCTAATTGCCAACTCAATATGTATCAGAATTATCCACAACATTTCACTCATTCCTTGTACAGTAACCAAGATCCTAGTGGGCTGGACATTTGTGTGTGTTCTTGGGAAACATAATCTGGTTCAGATATCTCTGCAATACTGCCCGACGCTCACACAAAACATCAAGTTGAATCGCACACACAGCCTCCTAAGGGGTCTGAGCAGGCAGAGGTTTCACAACAGTAAGGCATGGAACCAAATGCATATAAAGTGTAACTTCATCAGGTTTTACAACTCTATGGCTTCATGGTCTCTGCCCATGGTTTCTTTGACTGGGAATTTTCATTGGCCACTTGAAGATGAATCTTTCTAGGTATGGCTTACCTGTACAAAGGCCACATGCTTCAGATTCACAGAGGACATAAGTGTTCTAGCCCAAATTACTGAAGTCTTCCCCCTGACAGTTACAAAGTTCTCACTAAAGATTATGAAATATTCCACTCCTGAACCAAATGTTTCTCTCAGTGAAAAGTCTTCTGATGAAATATACCTTCAACAAGCACACTTGTTAGAATGTTTTACCAAGAATGTTTTTGATTCCAGAAATGAGGGTTTTCAACAGAAATTTTTCAGTGTTTAATGGTCAAAATATATGAACAGTAATTAAAAATAAAATAAAAGTATGAAAACAAAAACAGAAGTTCCCAAACTGGGTACTTATTACACTCAGTGTAATCAGAGTGGGAAAAATGGACAGACCCATGCTTAATCATTATTTGTGAAAGAAAAAAAGAACTGCATAATAGTACTATTGGAACATCCTTACTACGTTGTATGTCAGTGCGATGGCTGAGGCATGGGAGAGGAGCTTCACTTATGCTGGACATCTAAGAAAGCTCTGGAAGTTAGACCAAGAGAGTAGATGTCCATCTTTGACTATTACCAGAAGATAAGGTATTAATACCACAGCAGTGATCCTTATGATATAAATCCAACAACAAAGAAAGCAGTTATTCACCTGTCATATCTTACACTGACTGGCCCTGTGCAACAGGTAAATGTTACCTCATTATCCTTGTTAATCCAAAAGACTATGTTTCCTCAGTTTTAGTAACAGCTGAAGACTCACCAGACACCTGTGATAGTCATAAAATGGTGAGGGGGCACCACTAAAAATATTAGCCTCTAATGCCATAAAGTGCTCTACCCTGGTGCTGTAGACATCCATAAACTGTAACAATTTGCCTCTTGGTATGCTTGCTATATGTAAGAACACCATCGATAACATTCTCAACCCCCCCCCAAGTCTGTTCATAAAGAAGCCCTAAAATACAATTTACAATACCACGGTGAGCCAAACGGTGAATAGCAGGTTTTGTACTACTTTGTACATTATCTTGTGAAAACCTTACAATGTCTTTTGGTGCCTCATTTTCCAAGGTCTTTTCCTCCTTTACCACAATCAGAGATGATTTTCACCTCAACACCTAGCAAACTATAATATATCTCATAGTGATGTCAGTAGGGATACCCATCTTACAAGTGGGGGGAAGCACATTATAGTGCCAGAGATTGAAAGCCTTGAGCCAGAATCATCTTAAATGTTGCATTGTGCTACTCCACGTCCATTCATACATCTCCCACACTGTGCTAAAACAATTATCCAGAGATGGAAGACAGACAACTAACAGACCAAACATGGACATGGGTTGACCCATGGGAGACCAATTCAAATCTCAGTCGGTCAGCTTTGGGATACATAGTGGAAGTCCACCACTATGCCCGAAATCAAATAAAGACACCAATCCTATGGAACCAAAATAATAATTCTTGGAATGATTGAGGCAAGGATGTGCCCAATGTAAGATCCACTTTTAATACTGGATGTCACCATAGTCTTGCTTGTGACTGTTAATGGTTAATGACCTGAATGCTCACCTCTTGGTACAAGACAAAGCACTCACTGGCAAGGAGTCACAGGCCATCCATAGTCATGTTGGACTTTGTCTTTCTGCCCTTCTGGTTCCTGCCTAGAACTACAAGATGAATCTTTAAAGCAGTCACTTTCCTGAGCCTCTTACTTTCCTGAGCCTCTTAACTACTGCCACATGATGGGAAATGATAAAAAGATGCATGTCTTCACCTTCTCTTCAAGACACAGTCTACGGTGGGGTTGAAGAATTGACACTTCTGACAGCCAATAACATCATACATTGGCTCAGATTGTGCTTCTCTTGGTCCTGACTATGACATCGTGACCAAATGCATACACAACAGGTCTGTGCTTTTTAAACATCAAATGGAAAAGCATTCCAATGTTCCACACAGGAGAAAATCTGGACTATCTGATTGGCTAGGAAAGGAGTACTCTGAAGCCAATCATCATCACCATCATGATCAACTCCCTTTTCACATTTTGTACATGGGGTCATAGTATCATTCAATGCCACGTTCCTACCTTATTCTATGGTCATGACTGGAGCTCTCTCTCAAAATCCAGCCAGTTCTTTGCTGGATGTCCTCATTTGCTCTTGCCTTCACCAGAATGTCTTCTGCTTTCATGCACATGTGCCTGAACTACCATAACCTGTTCTCTTTGATCTTCTCTGCAACTGGAGCTATCTTGGCTTCTGCTCTGTTGTCCTCACCTTTGTTTATCCACAGTGTGCATCCTACCACCAAGTCTCACGCACTTCATCTCCATCACCCCTAGCTTCCTCAGCTGCTCTAACTTTACTGCCCAGGTTTATGTGCCATACAGTAGTACTGATCACACCAATGTTTTGTACACCTTACTTTTCAGCCCCTTTGGCATTCTTCTGTCATTCACTACCCCTAGCACTCTGCGCCAGTTGGCTGCAGCTTCTTTGATTTTAACTAACCACCTCATTCAGCCTTCCCTTCTCTTCAACCACCCCCTCTTAGATACTTAAAGCTGCTAATCTGTTCCACTGTTTCCCCTTTTCTCTCGGTGGTTTTCATCTTCTTCTGATTGTCCACATTTGCTGCTTTTACAACTGTCTTATTTGTACCCAGTTTCATCCCATGGGCATTCAGTTTTTGCATTCCATTCTTCCATAATTTGCTGAAGTTCTTGTTCACAGATTGCTTGTAATACCACATCATCTGCATACGCACCTTTGTTGATCTGTCCCCTCTGACCTGTTTGCTACATTAGTCCATCACCAGTATGCACAGCAGTGGGTTCAGAGGTAACCCCTCTGAGTCTGAACCATTTGTAGGTTTGTCATTGGAACTTTGCACATAACCTGCTCTATTTCTACCAATGTTTCTGGGGCTTTGAACCATCACAAGACTGTCCAAATCAGCTTTCTTGGGACCTTGTCATATACTATTCTCCAAGTCTAGGAATGCCCAGTTGAAAGCTTTCCTCATCTCTTGTTTCTTCTCAGGTATCTCTCTCACTACAAACAACGGCTTGGTTGTGCTGCATCCTGATCTGAATCCGAACTGCTCATCTTCCATCTTACTTTATACTACTATGCAGATATTGTTTATGAGTTATCCTCTCTAGTGCTTTCATGCAGTGTGACCAGAGCTCAATAATGCCATATTGCCCAGAGCTGTGAATGTCTTCTTTGTTCTAGTAACTGGTACTAAAATGCTTATTCGTCATCTGGGATACATCTTCTACATACTACAATGGGTACCCTCAGGAACAATTTCTCCCCAAAATCATCCAACATATTGATCATACTTGCTGTGACCTCATCTGAGCCTGCTGTTTTCCCTGATTTTATTTTCCTTAGCACTGTTCTTACTTTGTCTAAGATGGGCCGTTCTTCCCCTTTCATCGAAGTCTCTGGCACTACAGCTTCTATGGGTTTCTTCATTCAGAAGCTGCTGGAAGTACTCCTTCCATCTGTCCTTGATGTCCTGTGCACTAGTGAGCAGGTTGTTGCTGGCACCGCTTATGAAGGGTGTCAGATGACTATCTTCTTAATCTTTTTGCCTTGCAACCTGACAGAACTTCTTTGTGTTACCTGCTGAGTTACTTTCCAGAAGCTGGTATAGTGCCTCTGATGAGGTGTTCTTTACTACTACAACTGCTTTCTTAGCCTCTTTGCGATCCCACCTGTATTCCACCTTAACTTGCTGTCTTTTCTATATCTCACTTTTTCCTGAATTCCTTCTTTCTTTTGATAACCTCCTGGACTTCTGCATTTCACCACCAGCTTCCCTTATGTACCTTATTTTTATAACTGGCTCAGACATATATCTGTTCTGTAGTTGTCATACATGTTGTTTTTCCTTTTCTTCATGAGGTAATTCCTTGAACTGGTGTGTTTTCTCTGCAGTCAACATCTGGGACTTTAGCCTAGTCTCTGTTAACCTTAGTGCCTTCTCTGACCCTTGCCTGCAGCTAATTGTGGCCACCATTAGTTTATACTGTGATCAGACTGTTTCACTGGGGGTAACTTTGTAATCTCAGAGTCTACCCCAATACCTTTTCCATAACAGGAAGTCTATCTGACTTGCATGTTGGCCACTTTTGTATATGATCTTGTGACTGTCTCTCTTGCTAAACCATATGTTTGGCAAAATTAAGCCATATTCCAGACAGAGGTCTAGAATCGTTTCTCCTTCTTTATTCCAGGATGTCCAGCCTCCTCCTTACCATCATGTAATCCACTTCCAGGTTGTGTCCGGTCAGTGAACCTTCAATGAGTGTAGCAATCCTTAGCTCAGGTTTGGTAGGCTGATTGGGTTTACGTCCAGCTTTCACTCAAGAGCTTTCCCAGGTAATCCACACCAGCCAGCCAGTAGCGTATTGACACAGGGCTGGTGAGCTTTACGGCAGGCATATACTGGTCAACAGAGGTATACAGACTCCGCTCACCATTAGCATGGGTCCCTGGGAAAGGTCAGAGTAGGCTGGATCCTCAACCCACTTATCCCTGGCAAATACCCATGCCCATTTTCAGCAACATTAGTCAACACGACCAAATCATCTAGAGCTAATTTTTACTCTCTCGATTAGCCTGCCCTGACACAACACACAGTCTGTGATCTATGCTCACCATTCTAAAGGATATGCAGCACCACAGATGATGCTTAAAGCGGATGGCCTATACAACTCTTTACCCAACAGGCACTGCTTAGAGTCTGTGCTTCTTCCCAGGACTCCTTTCAGTTTTTGAGTGAGTTTGAGATTTAAACATGCAGCATGTTTTTTGGGGGGGGTAAGGGTGGAAGGAATTTCACAGAGACAAAGGGAGAACATGCAAATTCCACACAGACATTGACCGGAAGTCAGGATCAAATACCTTGTGCATGGGAGGCAAAGACCTTAACCGTTACACCAACTGTGTCTGAAGGCATTGTTTGACAGCTAGCACAAAAGGCTAAGGCTCAAAATTATTAATGAATTGTCTTCTATAACCAAATGGCACAGGGTTTGATTCTTTCCACCTCAATTTGCAAACTATGTGACTTTACTCAAGTCACTTAAGCAGACAGTGCTCCCAAGTTGCCCCATGAAAAGACACACTTGTGTCCAGTGGGCTTACCTGGTTAACAAATGCATAAATAATGTGCCAAAAAGCCAAACATGGGCCTAAACAGGTATGAAGTTCTCTACAGTGGAAGCTCAATATTCTAAGAAAAAGAGATAAGACTGGTCACAAGAAATGTGTCAAGTGTTCCCGCTGCTGCAGAAGACATGCCAATCTATGATTATTTTTACTATTCTTATTCCGCTCAAGGCAGCCTGTGACTATTACTACCAGGACACCATTAAAACTCTGGCCAGGCCACACCCTCAGTTCAATGTTAGTATTTACAGGAATGCTCTTCTTACTTATGTCCCATCATAATCCGCCATAAAGTACATACTCCATCTCTTTATGGTACTCCTGCTCTACTGACAGAAGTTACTTATTTTACCGACTGGCTGCTTCTCCTGTTCTCAAATACTAATTAGTAAAAACTACAAGAAAACCCTAACCAAGCTATTGTTTTCACTTTGTGATATTTAAACCTCCTGTGACAGAGGCCCAGGGTGTATATCCAAATGACCTCTTAAGGACATCAAGTGTTTCAGCTATATGGCTTCTGAATGCCCATGAATTTTCCTTTTCTTTCTTTCTTTTTTTTTTTAAGTTTTTATGGATACATTCAGGCCAATAAAGCCAAACCCCACTAGCTGTGGACATGCATGTTTCGGTCTTCTTATGAATTTGTCAGCACAGCATAAGTGGGCTGCTTGGCTTTACTTTAGAAACACAGAGCCTTTAAACCCAGCTGATCATAACAATCTGCATATATACCATCGGACTCTATTACATGAGGTTTAACATATCACACAGTGAAAACTCTAGCTTGGCTAGATTTTCTTGCGGTTTTACTAATAGGCGAGTCTGTTCTCAAATACTTGTAAAACACCTGAAGCACAGACTTCCACAAGACAATTATTACACTCTTCTATGTGTAGCTTAACCATTATGTATTTGCAAACAAGGTTTACTCCATCCCTCCGCATTGCCGTTTCAAGCTACACCAGCAAATGGACTACAGCTCACTTCAATGTGTCTCTCTCTTTAACATACTATACTATGAAAGTATATTTTGTCTCCAACTGATTAGAATCCTTGTTAATTGTTGCAGAATATGTACTTTGTATCTATTAATAAATCAACAATGCCCATTTTAAGTTCCAGATAATTAAAGATACTCCTATGCAGGAATACAGAGTAGCTGTTGTAAAAAAAAGAAAACATCTACCATATATCCAGACCACACTTTTTCAAAAATAAAATTGTGTATCTTTCAATATAAGAATCAAAAACATTTAGAAAATGGCCTCTGACTCGGTGTAATGACAGCCTATGCAATATGTTAAGCACCAGCCAGTCCAGAAATAATACAAATTCTACAGCAAACTCCTAAAAAAGGTTTCTGCTGACATAACTACCTGATCACATGGTCTAATTTCCATATTAATAGCATCACCTCCACCTGTGGGAAAGAGGGATAAAACCTTAATTACAGCCCAGGTGACATGAGTTCAACTTTGGATTGCAATTGCACAGGCAGGGAAAATGGACATGCCTAGCCTGGGGGCTCCTACCCAGCTTGCATTGATGCTCTAATGAATAGGCCTCAGCTGGACAGTGTAAGCCCAGCATCATACAGAGAACTGGTGCTGGGAAGATATAGAATTAGTTGCATGAGTTGGTGATGCTAGCCCTTTTCAGGGCATGTGGGATAACATGCATGCATGAACAGAGGGGCACAGGCAGCCATGTCACCATCTGGGGGTGGGTTTAGGCCATAAAATGAAAAATGCCACTGTTAGGTTATCAGTGACAGCACAAAATATCATCAAGACTGTCTGGTGACATCTGTCGACAGACAGTGTAATTAATGTCTTTTGAAAGGAAAATGCACTTGTTATGGTAGGTAGGAACAAGGGTAAAAATCATAACAAAAAAAGGCATCATCTGCTTCAATTTGAAATAAATACATAACATATTCAGTAAAGAAAAGAACAAATGCAAATACAACCAAAATGTTATAGTAGTATTAGTCACAGAATACGAACCTCAGAGGGCTTCTTCTCCTTCTGTCTTGCCCAGTTGTTCTTTGTAGTCACTGTTTTGGAACTTTTTGACCACGAAGTTACATGGCCTTAAAGAGAAGGAAATACAAAAGAACAATGAATGAACACTAGAAAAACATTATCTTTTTTTATCCATCAGGAAAAGCAGATTATTTTAAATGTAGAGAGATTCAAAATTTATACTAGCCCCTGTGATACCCTGTGTTAACTGTTAATCTGCCTCTGGGAGGGCAGCCATCATGCTGTTCTTATAGACATGACAACACATGTCTACTGCCTACTAATTATTATCTTTATAATGTTGCACTCCTGACTCACAGATGTACTGAGGAGGTTAAAAGTATAATTATGTAGCAGATGTCCTGTCCCTGTTCATTTCCTTTCAATTTCCTAAAGCAAATGGAAAAGCACGGCCGCTGAACAATTTCTGTGTTGTACACCTTACGCAGAGTAAGAATCTTCTATCCTTGGGGAAAGTTGGTACCTCTTTATCCTGCATCACTGATGCTCCCTGGGGCTGCCTGCACTGCTACACCATATCACATTTTCACTGCATGAACAGCTGTGATGCAGTTTACTGGACTTCTCTCTTCTGCAACAAAACACAATGTTAAGGCAGAGGAAGGCATGCATCAGCAACTCAGATTAATACATCTCATATCTCTCCAAATGCACTCCCTTCTCTGCAGAGCAATTATGAATGAGAAGGAGCCTTCACACAGTATTTACTCAATGGGCTCTACTTTACAAAGGTACTTCTGTTAAGGTTACAACTAATGATATAGCTGGCATCAAAAGTCCAGCAAATACTATAAAATTAGCATACATATATATGTCTGTGTATGCATGTATATATATATATATATATATATATATATATATATATATATATATACACATACATACACACACACACATACATGTACATAGATACACACATGCAAACATGCACTTGCATTTACACCAGTATGTACAGAGATCTACTGACATATATTGCAGGATATACAACATGTCTCACATGCCTTAAACAAAACATTACTTTGCACTTTTGAATCATTTAGTATCTGGTGCTTTCCCTGTGGTTAACCCATTCTATGCAATTCCAGTTACATTAAGATACATGAATGAGAAAAAGCATGGCTTACAAGCTTTTCCTGACAGACTGCAGTGCAAGCAGAACGATGCTTCTTAGTTCTCAGTCAGTTATATAAGCAAAGTACTAACCACAGCAGGCTACTAACATGATCTGAACCTTGCTTTTGTAACAAATTTGGGGGATGGAGCACATACTCTGACTAATTCAATTTATTCTTCTTTCAGCTTTTCCCGGTTAGGGGTCGCCACAGCGGATCATCTGTCCGCTCATGATTGGCAGTGGAGTTTTACGGTGTCGAGTTGCCAGCCCGGCACCCAACCTTCCACAGAAGGCACACACACGCACACACTCACACCTAGGGCCAATTTACAGTGTCCAGTCCACCTACTGCATGTCTTTGGGATGTGGGAAGAAACCGGAGCACCCGGAGGAAACCCACGCGACCACAGGGAGGACATGCAGACTCCGCACAGAAGGCACCCCAGCCGAGAATCGAACCAGAGAACCTCTTGCTGTGAGCCATAATATGACTAATTCAACAAAGCAGTAAAATAACTGGAGATTGCTCAATGCATACAGATTAGGGGAAAAAACAGATATGAGTATTCATCAGATCAGGCAATCTCTGACCGGATCTTCTAAAGTGATTGAACAGCTGGCTAGATCATTTTTGTTTCCTCACACATGGCTCTAACCTGAAATTTGAAAGAAACTGTTTAGGGCAAACACATACCACACTTTTCAAACAAGCAAATACTAAACGTTAAGGGAAAAAAAATTGCAGAAATATGTACTAAACAAAACTGATTCCAATATACTGAAGAAAATAGACAACATGAAGGTTTAATGAAATTATATGCAAGTTTTACATGATTACAAAATATATCTCAAAGCTAAAACATAAAAAAAAAAATCAATACCTTAAAATAACAATTAAATGACATATTTTGCTTAAAGAATGTGACAGTCACACAACCGTTTCCTTTGAATTTTAAACATTAAAATAAGAAGTTTATCTTCCACCAAAACAGGCACAGGAATTATAAAATGTTAAGTGCTCTATACAGGCAGTTAACTGTAAGTGATGAACAATATGGATACATTGCAGAGTTAACAAAGGTGAATATCTGTGCTCTTAATGTTGACTGTGTTAGACGCTATTCACTCAGCTAGTTAACTTTTATTGTGACCAGCCTTCCATCTACCTCCTCCCCCAAAAGCTCAGTATTTCTTAAAGAGTGTTCTTGGGATTTTGCCTGTTAATGGGAAATAATCAGCCAGACTTTAGACGAACAGAAATGATCTTGTCTCTTAAACATTAGGAGGATTTTGTTTTTTTTTTTGTTGCAAAATGCTTTTATTCATTTTATAACACAATAACGTAACAGTATAGCAAGAAAAAAAAACTATATACAATGTCCATAACAATTAAAAAAGCCATATATGTAGGAGAACACTTAATATTTCTCTAACAGATTACACAATTTTGTCCAAACAATTAAATGATGAGTTATGTTGTTAGTCCTTGCTTTTATAGTAGCAATCTCATTCTTACAAATGTATTTCACAAGATGAATAAACTCAGCTTTAAACTCAGGAGAAGATTAGGATTTCCAATTTTTAGTAACAATTTTCCTTGCTTTGCAGCATTAAGAGGATTTCTGTAGGACTCCGGAGCTTTAACAACAGAGCTCACTTCTTAACACTATCATATTGATTACTGTTTGATGTTAACGCCTGTTTTTTTATGGTCAAGCATACCAAGAGGCAAATAAATGACACAGATTACCCTGTGGGCAGGCTGTTGGTGGTGCATACTCTTGCAAACCAACTCCTTATTCTTACAACCCACCAATGTTTATTGCACTAACGACCAGAGTGACTATTAAAACTGCGTAGTACTTCATGCCACAAATCTTTAGCAACTGCAAATACAAAACTCACATAAACTGGGAATACCTGCTTCACTACTGCTAGTAAGCACTTTACTGTGATAGTCATTTAAAATCAGAGACTGTCCTAGCATACAGCCAGGTAGTGTGAGACCATTACTCCTTCTACTTAATTCACTAAGGTAAGGTAAACGCATGCAGGAAAAAAAATACTCATAACATGCTGTGCTATCATTAAACAGCACTGGGCATATTTCAAGCAAGGAGGGATGTGTGCACTGTACAGGAATTCCTGGAGATCGTCCGATATGGTGAATTCCCACACGTTTGTCATGTCTTCCTTCAACAGACCATATGCAGTGAAAGGAATACATGGGGAGTTTCCCAAATAATGGTATGGGTGTAAGGAGATATATAGTTAAAGCAGGTCATCAGGTAAGGAAGACCTAAAGAACAACAAACTCAAAGAATGGTCTTCTCATGAAGCGGAGGTCCAGGCTACATTTCTTTAAGTACCTAACCCCGGGCAATCATGACACAAATGTTTTCCAGAGTATATTGGAAAAATGCATTATAAACAGTCACAGCAATGCTGAATGAATTGATACATATTGCACAAAAACATATTAAACTTCAGGTGACCAAAGGTGGTGCACACGGCAAACCATCTGGAAGGGTCGGTGTGGTATAAGCAACATTGCCTCTAAGCAAAGAAACTGAACAGCAGTCAATGCTGACTCTGGAGAGGCAGGGCCACTCATTTTTAGTGGATACTTCTGCTAGAACAAGACATGTTCCTAGCTATTGAAGATTTGTTCTATATAAGCAGGAAACTGGGGTGGCATGGATGATTGTGGGAATGTCAGTTATATTTACAATTTTAATGAACTATTACCTCATTTTTAGCACCCAGGAAGAAAAGCAGGAGATCAGCTGAAAGGATGAGTGACAGCTTGGTAGCTGCTTTGGGGAGAAAAAAGGAAAGGGAGAAATCCAACCTTTATGGAAGATGGTGAATTTATGTAAGATCCAACAGCTCAAATATCTTCTACACTAAGGTTTGGATACAAGGCACAACAGCTTCCAGGACACAAACCTCTAATCAATTAGGCCAGCTTGTCTAAAAGAAGTGTGTGGCAGCAGGTCCAGTCATGAAGCTGGGTCCAAACACAGAGGCAGTCTTCCAATGAGGTTGCAGACGAAGGATTCCTTTCAGAAATTTGTTCAGCAGTCTACAATGAATCAAAAGCTTATCTTCCAAAAGGTTATACTAAACTTACATGGCTGAACTAGGTATTTTGACAGTGCATTAACAAATGTCTATAACTAAAATAGATAACTAAGATAGACAAATCTCCAGTTTTGCCTCATCAAAGGTGATCCTTGACATTTTAAAGGGCATCTAACTGTTAACATTAACAAGAAAGTTTTGTCCATAAAAACAGCAATGGAGAAGCATAATATGGAACTCAAAGCAAATGGCTGCAACAACTGCAGTTCTACTCAAAGTAAGGAACTGCAACTCTGTGGAATAGAGGCTGTAGCTCAAGGAGGACATAAAAAAACTGAAGCTGCAGGAATACTTTACATTGGAATAGACTGCTTGAACAGAGAAAGGGCCAGGAACTCACTGGATTCCCGAGCGCAGAGCTACAGACACTACTCGAAAAGAGATCATCAGTCATCCTGGTATGGTAGCATAGCGTTTCTACTAGAATAAGGATTAATCTGCTAAGGCACCCAATTATGAAGATCTTGGACACTGAAGATGTATAAGCAAGGAATTTAGGGGAGCATCCAAGATTGCTGGAATTTCAGTTAGATTTACTCTGGGCCACTACAATAAACAATTTCATCCTTTATACCAATGACACAGTACTACGAAGGAAGGAGTATTTCAAATAAAGCTCTGCCTTCCTGCAGCTAGAAGGAGGGTCACCCTGTAATATGCCAGGGCCTTTAGTCCCAAATGTTAAATAATGGCAGAAATGACTGTGGAATGCAGACAACTGAGATCCACCTCTGTGATGCCAGATGAGCAAGCTTTTTAAGGAAAGCTGATCACAGTACACTGTAGGATCTTATTCCTCCAGAAAACACAAGGATCAATAAAGAACTCTTCTCTTCAGCTCCCCCCTCACCCACCCATGGACAAAAGATCCCTGCAAGATAGAAGATGAAGAAGAAAAGGAGAACAGTATGGAGTTTACTACCCTGAATGCATACCCATGTTCATAGGTTCATAGGTTCATACTAGGCTATCTGCCCTAGGGCATTTATAAGCCTACCCAGGTGAAGTGGAGTGACTGGGGAAGGGCATACTGGACACGATCAGTGGGGCTCAAGCTGTGTATGGAAGTCTATCTTCACTGCAACAAACTTTAAGGCCTATTTTTTTTTGCTTTACTGCTAACTCTCAGTTTAAAGAGAAGTCCTGTTGGCATACATCGTCACTCCTTCGTCTCTTACTCATGGGTATAATGCAAGTACTAGTTTGCCTATGATAGATGAAATGATTTAAGGTACTAAAGTAGCTGGTTCTGCATAAATTACAAAAAGGTGAAGTGCAAACAGTAAATGCTGAGGGTTCTCTGCACAAGCTACCTAGAACAGCCATGTGCAATTCTGGCTTAGCATGCCAGCTACAGAGATATTTATATACGCTTGGTGATTTCACTTACGGGAACACAGAATTGCCAGACGTATGCTTCAGATCTTTTCTAACACTTTATCGTTTCTGCGCCAGTAACATGCAGATGAAAGGGAGACTGGAAAAGACTGACATATAGTGCAACACGGCTGGACAAAATTAAGTGTTTAAGTGTTTTCCATGTGTGAGTGTACATACATTACACATACACGTGTGCGCACACACACACACACACACACACACACACACACACACACACACACACACACACACACACACTATATCCATACAGCAACAAAGTTGGTCTTTGCACCCATTAATCAATAAGAATGAAGGATGGCCTCTACATCTGGAAATGAGTAGGTCTGAGTCCATTTTATGACTAGCATGTTCCAACAGAATTTACAAACCTGTCACTTGTGGATTTCAAATGTCACTTTGCAAAATATGTTTTTATACAATACTGACAAGTGCTTGGTAATGCATGTGTGATGGCACAGGCCGATTATTATTAGTTTGTGGCATCAGATGGAATTAACAGACTGAAGCTACAACTCCACAATCTGCACTGCTGATCAAATTAATATGCAAACAGCAACTGACTTTAAGCGAGTATGGCAAATGTGCACTACTACTTTTGGTTACATACCCGAATATCATTTAAACTGAACATCTGCTGAGCAGACTTACAATCACTGGCTTTGCGGGATTTCTCATCCCTGTTTCTAGCACGAGTAATTCTAGTGCTAAGTTAGCAACAGTAACTGAAATCAGGCCAAGAAAAATTTGGATTGCGCACACACAAACACACAAGTGCAGGCATGAGTGCAAGCACACAGTTCCCTGGAAGGTCAAGGACAATATCCTAATGCCAGTGCCCACTTCCCTGTCTTTACAGTAACCTGTAGTACTGTAATGAAATTGCCAAGTAATGCTTGTAAGCAGTAAATACGCAACTTTGCGCTGCAAATCATACTAATTTTGCAATTTGCTGTACTGCTGCACCTGGGTTGTGGCTGAAAAGGGTCCTTGGACCAGCCCACCTAACTGGCCAACAAACACAATAAGATAAAATAAAATAAAATAAAATAAATGCTGCAACCAGCTAGACCAACCTAGTACACCAATAACAGAATTACTGTTCACTCTTAAAATAAGCCAACTATAACAGAACTGTTTGGTAGTTGTGGATGGAACAGATATTCTTCAAAAGGATTATGTCAACAGATAAAAGGATTATGTAAACACTGATAAATATACCACCATCCATAAGCTACTGAAACTTTATAGTAAATCTCCACTGTGAATGAATGAATAAAATTAAGCAGTAGAATATATGCTGCTAAATATATGCTGTACAAATAATTGCACAGGAAAATAAAACAGGATATAAAAAGACAGATGGCAAATAGAAAGCCAAGTACAGCCATGTAGTTTAAATGACGTGTTTATCAGGCATGTCTGAATGGGCAAGGGTACCCATTTTCAGTGGTGGTCCAGAAAAAAGTTAAAGTATAGCCAATAATATTAAGATAATCACAAGCATAAGTAAAGTGCAAGGTGAATAAATGATTTAATACAGTCGCATTAGGAAAATAAAATCAATGAATTATTGGCAAAGACATACAAGCAGAATAACATAGTTGCTATAGGAAAAAAAAAATAAAAAGAATCCTTAACTGGAAAATACATTATAACGTTAGAGTAGAATGATATGTACGTATTTGGTATATTAAATAAGGTGGTTGAAGCTGTAGGAAAGGACAAAGAAAAGAGCACACCAGTGAATTAAGACTTTGAAAAGACAGAAGATTAGGACATGAGGACAGAAATGTATAGAAGATGTAACAGAGAAAATCAACAGAAGAATGTAAACAAGGATGTAGTAAGAAAATAATGGATTAAATGAAATAAACAGCAGTCTACTTAACGGCAATCTACTTAACGCCGAATGTGTGATAAGACACCTTGGGACCCAGGTGGACAGTAGTCTCTCCTTTGATAATCACATCGCCACAGTAGTCAGGAAATCCTTCTATGTGGCTCACCTCTTCACAAAAGGGTTCTCATCCAGGAAAAAAAGAGGTCATTGCTCCCCTCTACTCGGTACTCATTAGACCCATTATAGAGTACAATGCCCCTTTTGAAATGTACCTCACAAGACATCTGCAGCAGCTGGAAAGGCCACAGAAGTACCTCACAAAGAGGATTACTGGCCTCAGACAGATGCCCTACACGGACAGTCTCAAAAAACTCCAGCTTTACTCTGTAGCATATCGCCTACTCCGAGGACATCTCTGCCTAACATGTAAAGCTATGTTAAACCCAGAGCTGTTGGACATGCTACACCTAAAGAAATCCCAATCCCTCCGAGCTACACGCTCTAGGGACCTAAACCTTGTCACCACAATAAACAAGACATGCTGCAGGGATAGATTCCTGTCCCAGAGACTTCCCATACTCTGGAACAAGCTATCCATCTATGTCAAGCACAGTTCCTCATTAGCAATCTCCAATAAAAATCTTGAGGAGTGGATGGGAAATAGGAAATACATCCCAGGGATCACTTCTATGGCTCTGCTCGATAGGGGCACAGGAAATTAACTTTCTTGGGTGGCACAAGCCAGGGAACCTTGTTGGCTAGTCTTACTTAAGCCCTTGGGCCAATAGCCTAGTACCTACCTATGAACCAATGAAATAAACTCAGGAACTACCTCCAAATGCAACTGTACAACCACGTACTGAACAAAATGACTAGGACTGGTGCAGACAAGGATGACTTCCAACACAGCTCGAACAAAATACTTCTTTTATTGTATAAAAATATATAAACATCCACTGGTTAAGCGCTTTCAACTGTCAACATACAGTCTTCCTCAGTTCTGCCACAGAACAGCAGTCACCAGAGGTTTGTGAACCTGAAGAATGTGGGATGCCTGCAGCAAAGGGAAGTAACCTGGATAAAATAATTTAGGTTATACAAGGTACCGTATCCAAATGGCAGTCTATAAATTCCAAAACTTGCACTGATTCCATGAAGACTTTTTGTGATTCATTGTAATGCTTTAGAACAGGCACAACCAGAGTATGAGCCTCAAACCTTGCTGAGAGATGTTCTCATAGGAGCAGTGAGATACCAATCATCCAGGTACTGAAAAACCTGGAATCCTTGCAGCCTGAGCCAGGCTGCTACTACCACCATACATTTGGTGAACACACCAGGAGCTCTGGCAAGATCAAAAGGCACGGCTCAAAACTCTTAATGACTGGTCCCCAGCTGAAAAAGCACAAATCTCCTGAACTGCCTTGCAATCTTTGTGCAATGGTAAGTGTCCTTGAGATCTATCAAGCACATCCAATTTTCCTTCCTCAGGAGAGATAGAATGGGCAACAATGTGACCATATGGAAGTAGATCTATATGACAAAACAGTTCAATTTGCTGAGATCCAAAATTGGCTGATGTCCTTGTCCTTAGAACCAAAAAGGATCTGGAATAGACAGATCCTTGCCGTTGTGGTGGGATCTCTTGGATGATTCAAGTGGCCAATAGTTTTCAGATTTTGACTGCTGCATCTTTTCTATGATGGGCTGGTACATCTGGGAGGGATTTTTTTCAATTCATTTATGGCAAATGAAAAGGGAATTGTAAAGCCTCTGAACATAACCCTTAACACTCATGCATTTGAGATTATGGTATCCCAAGCTTTTGAGTGGACAGCCAAGCCACTCCTGGCTGCCACTAGAGGACGGCAGTTGGAAAACTCTTCAGGTATGCTGAAAAGATATCCTGAAGAAAATCTACAGAATCAGGGCTTCCGTGAAGCCACCACTGCCACATGAATGGCATACACTATGGCCACACCCTCTGCCATGAAGGGAACCTTCTCCAGGAGTGTCATGGAAAGGCTGCTGTGCTTTAAGAAAAAAAAGAAACAGACACACAGAGTTTTTTCCCCTTTCCGATTCCTAGAAAAGAGTTGAACAAAGCACACTTCCACGGCAGGAAGAATCTTTCCATCTTGCTCACTCCTGATTAACATCCCTTAAACCTTTGGGCCAAAAAGGGAAGAGCCACTGAAAGAAGCACTGACAAAGCACACTGTAAAGTAGTCCACAACATTGTACAAGTACATCCAGGCATGTGGAAAAACTGCAACAGGGTACTCTGCAGTGTGAGATGTGCCATCGACTGTGTTGAATGACAACTGCATGGATACATTAGTGATAAACTGCATCATTGAAAAACGAAGCCCCAAGTGTCTTTTGAGTCTCTTGGGACTTTACTACATTTGGCACTTCAGATACTAGGTCTCTCTGAAGTCTTGTCAAATGATCCAGGTAGTTGAGCATGCATAACGAAAATATTGAAGAGATATATGCTTGCTTTCTCACAGGTTCAAGAGCCAGAGACTCCCTGTTGGGCAAATGGACTGAAGAACTCTCTTCTGACATATCCTTTTTCATGGCAGTTGCTACCATGATCGCATCAACTGCTTTACCTTTACTCTAGTGCGGTCTGTCCTTAGGTGGGGCTAAAATCCTATCTTGTTTCCTGGGGAGTGGTTCCACCACACTGAGTTTTCTCCAAGCTGCCAGGCTGATAAGGGCATCCGGGGGGGGGGGGGGGGGGACACTGCCTAGGATGTGGCTGGGCCTGTGCCAAAGGCCTCCAGAAATGCTGACTCATCTGGGGAGAAGGCTTTTGTGTTTCATCCCCCATGTTGTCTCTACAATGCCATATGATCGCAAAAAGAGGTGGTGTTGCAGAAGGATTTGAGGGAGCCCTCTTCTTCATTGAGGTCAGCATCCTCAGTGAGGAATTCATGAGAAGAATCCATATGGTTCCTCTTGCACCTATTCTTACTGTGCCCCCCTCCACCGGAGAGTCCATAGGACACCAAGCAGACAATGGATGGCCCTGATGGCAGGGACATTTGGGGACCAGAAGGGGCACTCTGTCCCAGAGACAGTTAAAATGCATCTGCAGGACCAGAAGTAGGGGAAGGGTTAGGATCTGAAACTGCCCCCAACCGTCCTTCCTCTGAATGAGACAAAATCCTCTCCACAGTAAAAGGCCAAAGCAGAAACCGGACTACCAGATCCCGCACTTCTCAAATCAGAGAATCAAAATGAAACACCGTGTCCTGTGCTAACTCAGCCAGCTCTAATGTTAGGATTAGGGCTGAACTGCTGAGGGCCGAAGCACTGAGTGTCAGGGTTAATTCCGAAACCCAGAAGGTCAAACACAGCCAAAGAGCTATGGCCCCAAACCCTCAACCTTGAGGCATGCTCAGCTCCAACAACTCTGGAGTGAAGAATGCCAAACAAAGAGCCAGTACCTGAAGAGGCCAAGCTGTTGGAATAGCAGATCGAGGAAGACCCACAAAGTCTGGAGCCGGTGGAACCTAAGGGAGGTAAGGGCAACAGTATGAGACCTCAGGCAGTGGTGCTGAGGACACCTGAAGGATCCACAATTGGATCTGGGTCTGCAAAAAAGGAATGCATCAGCTGTTCCAAGTCTGACAGATTCATGCACCCATCTGATCAGACAAACCTGGCAGAAGATGCCACCAATGGAAGTTTGGAAGTCCTCCTTCCAGGGTTAGAATTGCTCAAATGGATCTGACCTGGAGAAATTTGGATCCAGGAAGGATAGGGGGAACAGTCCAGGGAAAACTGTTCCGGTGCAACTGGTGAAATAGGGATATACAACTTACCCAAATTAGAAGAATCCTTAGCCAAGAATGGACTGGGGATGCTAAGGGTGAGAGATTTACATCTCCCCAATACAAGCAGTCCAGGAGACAGCATTGCCCCTGTGTTATTGGAGCCAAAGGCACCAAAGGTCAATGAACCTTTGGCTGTGACTGATCTACAGCTGATGAGGCAGACTACTTGCAGTCCCCTCAATCCTGGGATTGAGACTTCGGGTACGTGTTCCAGGACCACTCTCTTTCCCTCTTCTCAAGTTTTTACTGGCAGAAGGAGAGGAAGAAAGACAATGCAGCTGGAGGGAGCATCCCTTTAATAAGCAAATTGGCCCAACGCTCACTGACAACTTGGGTTCCAAAGTAAACAATGCCAAAACAATAGACACAAAGGTCATGAGGCGTCGTGCGAGGATATCTTGTGCCTACAAAGAAATCTTGATGAGTGGATGGGAAATAGAAAATTCACCCCGGGGATCACTCCAGTGGCTCTACTCGACAGAGGCACTAGGAAGTAAGGTCGGGCGGCACGATGCCAGGGTAATTCTATGGACTAGGCTTGTAAAGGCCCCACAAACATTAGCCTAGTACACACCTATGAACATATAAGCCACATATTTCTTGAAAATATTCTCCTTCTCTTTCTCCATCCTAGAAAAAAGGCAACAACTATACACTACAATACTTAGAAAAACACACTACCTACAACTATATATTAAGAAAAACAACAACCACCACACCAACCCAGCTACCTAACTACTTACTGCACCAACAGAAAAAATACTCTCACTAAAACAGACTAAAAAAAACTAAAACTAAAGCCTACACCTACTAAACACTAATAACAAAACTTCTAGGATTACTACAACAGCTAAAATAACAGACCAAGGATACAATGAGTGGAGCTCGCAGGCCACAACTCACTCTCGAAGGCGGAAACAGAAACGTTGGAGATCCTGGGCTGAAGACTAAACTGGACAGCATTGGATCTAATAAACCAAAGGTTAAAGCTAGACGGAAAAGACTACATCAGATCTGCATGTTTTACACAGCTTGTTGCTTTCCTAAACTCAAGTGACTTTTTTTTGGAAACACTAACAAAAAACAAAGTTTGAAGATTAAAGGTGAATTTCAAGTTAAGCTACTTGCTGGACTGTCATACTGTAGGGCAGTAATTCCAAATTTCATATGAAAAGCTTGCTATTTTTCATACTGGTCCTACATAATCACGTTAATCGGTTCATAGGCAAGTACTAGGCTAGTTGCTCTTGCGGGCCATTTTAAGCCTAACCAGTTTCACTTTTTGTGCTCAAAATAACCTATCCATTTGATTATAGATTGGCCTTACCCATTCCATGGTCAATAATTATAGATTACCACTAATGAGAATAACTGGGATCATACCACAGATAATTTCAGGAAACCCATACATGGGATACAGCATTTAAGAAGTGCATCTGTCCATTATTAGTGGCAGGGGCAGTCCTGAGGTAAATTTTCTGTTTCCCATCCATAAATCTGAGGTGTGCTTCAAAATGGACAGGGATGAACTTTGTTTTATGTGGATAAGAAGTCTGTTCCACAGCAGTGGTATACTCTGTGAAATATACCTATCTCTCCAAACAGTCCTGTTGATGTTGCAAAAGAGGTTTAGATCCCTAGACAGAGTACTTACACTCTGCCATCTGACTGAATGATGTGTAGTAAATCCATCAGTAATGGGTCAGAGGATGCCTTGTATGCCAGCCACAGGTCACATCTTAGCAGTCTGTAGGATGCAGAGTATAGTGACAAGGCTCTGAGTCGGTCCATGTAGGACATGCTAAGGGATTCTGATCTGTAGTCACTGTGAAGTTTCTATAATACAGGTAGGGATGAAGCTTTTGGACAGCCCATATACAAAGCCAAAGACTTCTCATAGCAGCATATGAGTCTCACTTAGCTCCCTATAACTAAGATATACCACTAGCTGCTCCTCTCCTTCAGCGAGTGCATACAGCCCTCACTCCATGGTCTGAAACATCTACATGCATAATAAAGTCTTGTTTATAATCAGGATGAGCTGGTACGCAAAACAGGTCAGTGAAGGATTCCTTCAGCTTCTAGAATGCCTGCTCTCATGTCAATGTCCAGATACAACCCCATACAACCTTGTCCTTTAGGTAAGGAAGGAGGAGTGGCTAGGTACTACAGAGAGGGTCAATCTTTCTACAATACCCAAAAGTTTCTAGAAACAGCCTTCCCTGCTTTTTTGTACACAGTCAGGCATGCCTCTATAGCCTCTACATTGGCAGGCTATTGCTAAACCTTGCCACAAAACTCCAGGTAGGATACCTCTGCCATTCCTACCTATTTACCTGCCTTACTGATTAATCCTGCTATTTTTAGTCAACTCAGCACCTCCCTAACAAGTTGAATAAGTTCCTGCCAAAACCTGCTGTGAAGATAGGTGAAGGTTGCCAGCCTAGCCAGATAGAATTTTGTTGATAATTCTGTCATTTTTAAATATTAATATAAGCCACAGGCTTGTTCTCTTAAATGGGAAAAATGGTGTTAAATGTGGAACTGCAAAAATGTAACAACAGTGCACTCTGCTGTAACAAAGCTGACAGGTCAATTCTTTGATGTCAAAACTCAGAGGCGATATGTCTGGATGAAGGAATTCTGACTATTGTTTTGAGGCCAGAGTTAATGGCTAGAATTTGCATGTATAATCTCTTTTATTGCTCTGGTTCCTGACCAGCTGCAAGATCAAAGGGGCTATTAACCTCTGAGAGTCTGTCAGCCTGGGAATCAGAAGAAATGATGCAATCTGAAATGAATCAGTGCTACTGTGTTATCAATTTAAGGACAGAAAGAATGAGAGCATTTGTCTTGAGAACATCCAACATCACCAGCACTGCCTGCATCTATATGCAAGTAGGATCATAGACTTTAGTGTTTCTCTTAGCTATAGCTTGGAAAAAGGAATATTAGACTAGTTTGTTTTTCTGTGATGTCAGAACTTGTCTGCAGTATTATTTTAAGTATTTATCTGTGATCTCTGAACTCTTGACTGGCACTGTGTAGTAAGAAGTATTGTCTTGTGTTTTATTACTTATTATTAAACATTTTTAAATCTTTCAAATGTGGCTGTTTTGTATAAAGATAATTTAAGCTCTAAGAGTACATTGCATATATATAGTGACACTGTACCAAGTCACTCCAAATAAGTCATGACTGTTTGGTTGCACTTACTATTTGGATAATAATATTACACAGTAATAATTGGATATCCTTTCATACTGTATACAGTCTGGGTTAAAGGGGCACAGCTGGAGAACTTGTGCCAGCCTTCCCCAGGAGTGTCTGTGTGGTTGTATAGAACTCTTATCTCAAAGTGTGTGTCTCTCAGCTACTTGGGCAGGGACACGAAGCACTGGTTGGACAGAGGGTGCTGGAGGTTTCAGCTTGCCCACTAGGCTGAGATCTGGACCCTATAGGTGTGCCATTGGGAGCTTTATTAGAGACTTGGAGAGAAAGGGAGAAACCAGCCCCACACTGACTATGATCCCTGTGTGCTCTTAAGGGAAATTGTGCTTTACTGTGTGTGCATTTATTATTCTTTCCCTATATGGACGCCCCTCACTGGTCTTGGTGGTGAGGATTGAGGTTCTTTGACTGCTGGGCCAGTGCGCAGGCATTACATATTAACTGTTTAGCAGTGGTGGGAAATCCACGCCACACATTAATTGGTTGGCAAATACTAATTGGCTTGTAGTGGTGTGGGTAGAGTGAATTCCTGTAACTTGTGTACAGTGATCACTGAAGGTGTTTTGTGCTTAAATCAGCCATGCAGTGAATACTCAAGAGTTCAGATCACAATTGTTTTATTTTTTTTGTTAGCTTAAGTTAGTCAGGGAGAGCAGGCAGCATGTCAGCAGAGGAGTACGGAAAGCTGACAAGGAGCCAGCTGGCTGAGATGTGCCAGGCTAGGGGACTGGTGCATGGAAACCTAAGGCAGACATGATTGCAGCTCTGGTCACAGCTGCATCAGAAAATAGCAACAAGGACGACGATCAGACTGGCAGTGGAGATGTACCACCTTCAGAGAATGGACAGCTCAACCTTTCTGCAGAGGACTTAAAAATCCATCTGGAGCTAAAAAGACTTGAGTTGGAGGCCAAGCATTTGGAAACAGAAGCAGCTGAGAGACTGAGATGTCTGCAGGCTGAGGAGAATGAGAAACTGCTACACCTGGAAGCTGAGGAAAAGGAGAGGCAGGGGCAGAGGCAGCATGAGAAGGAGATGCTGACTCTTCGCCAGAGTCATGGAGGTAATGGGGAAGGGAGTAACTGGACCCCAGAAGTACAAAAGGTCAGTAAATTTCTTCCACAGTTTAAAGAGGGAATCATTTTGATAATTTCATTCATATGTTTGAGAGGGTATGTAAACAGTATGATGTTGACCAAAGGCTCTGGGTACTGTTCCTGACCCCCTTACTCCATGGTAAAGCTGTAACTGTGCTGTCTAAACTTGCTGTGAATATTTTGATTATACTACTGTTAAAATCACTTGTTAGAATGTTTTAAGCTAATATCTGAAACTTATAGGAAAAAGTGTTTTGAGCATAGACGCAAGGCAGATGAAAGTGTGTGTGCATATGTTGCTGAATTGAGCACTTATTTTCATAGGTGGGTGAATGGATGTCAGGTTACCACTTTTGAAGGGCTGGCAGACCTTTTGGTGAGGGAACAAGTCCTTAGCACTTTGCCTGAGGACATGACGATCTGGTTAGCTGATATACAATGTGCTACTTCAGATGAGTTGGGGAAGAAGGGAGACATATACCTAGCCAGCAGGGTATCCCTGCACAGGAAAGGGACCCCCAGTACTGCTCATGGGTCTAAAGGAACCCATGGTAGGCAGCACAGACTGCCCCAACAGAATCTGCCAGTAGCAGGGGAAGCCACTAATCCAGGTACACGTCCAGGACCTAGGGTTAAATATTTTGAATGCAACCAGTGGAGCCATGTGGCATACATATGTCCATGGAGGCAAGGTGGGGAAAACAAAATGCCAACAGTAGGTTGTCTTGAGACAATAGGGGCACTGAACTACCATCCTCCAGATGTCATGACAGGGAAGGATTTTGATGAGGCAGTACTAGGTGCTTATGCAGTTATACACAGTCAGGCTAGGAGACAAACACGTGGGTCTGGTAGCCTGGGGGAGACCCAGACAGACTGCATACTTGCAGGCAGGACTGGTGAGGTGGTTACTTCAGGGAGGAAGCTACTTTGTAGCAGTGAGACTGAATGTAAGCCACAGCTGCTTGTGGGTACTGATGTTCCCTTGGACAGCGTGACTGCAATGGTAGATGTGAGTAGTAGTACCTGTGTGAATCTCACAAGGAGTCTGTTGTGGCATATGTCCTAAACCTCAGGACTAGGCTCAGGGAACTCATGGGCTTGGCATATGTCCTAAACCTCAGGACTAGGCTCAGGGAACTCATGGGCTTGGCACAAGAGAACCTGGCAGAAGCTCAACAACAGAAAAAGGTTTGATATGACAGGAATGCTTGAGCTAGAGAATATGCTGTGGGGCAGCAGGTAATGGTTCTCTTTCCTGTCAGACACAACAAGCTGCAAGCAACTTGGGAGGGACCCTACAAGATGGCAAGAAAGGTAAGCAATGTTAACTACATGGAGGAACTGCTAGGCGGGGGCACAAATTGTACCATGTTATCATGAAAAAACCTTACCATGATAGGGAGGCTCTTGTGCTGAGCATTTGCAGTGGATTGCAGGAGGAGTCGGACGGAGATCTGGTGACTGATCTCCTCAGTAAGGCTCGGACTGACACCTCAGTCGAAGGGGTAGGACTGCCCCAGCAGCTATCTCCTACCCATGTCTGAGAAATCTGAGCAGTGTTGCGGGAGTTTGGGGACATGCTCACTGGGAAACCAGGGTGCACCCACCTGGTGCAGCACCAGGTGGATACAGGACCCCAAAGGCCTATTAGGCAGGCCCCTTATAGGGTGCCTGAGAGAAACAGACTCTGAGGAAGGAGATACAGGAGATGTTGGAACTAGGGGTGATTCAAAAGTCCAAAAGTCCCTGGGCCTCCCCAGTGGTGCTGGTGCTAAAGAAGGATGGCAGCACCAGGTTCTGTGTGGACTACAGGAAATTAAATAGTCACAAAGAGTCATATGCTTACCCTGAGCCTAGGACAGATGAGGCCCTAGAGCAGCTGGTTGGGGCTAAGTATCTTACAACCACTGATCTTACCGAGGGTTACTGGCAGGTGCCCTAGACTCCCATTGCTAAAGAGAAGTCAGCCTTTGTGACTCCTTTTGGCTTGTATGAGTTCACAAAGATGCCCTTTGGGATGAAAAACACCCCAGTGACTTTCCAGAGGCTGGTAGATCATAACCTAGCAGGAGGGTTTGCCCTTGCTTACCTAGATGATATTGCCATCTACAGCCATTTCTGGCAAGAGCACCTTCAGCATGTCACGGAGGTGCTGGGCAGACTACAGAGGGCAGGGTTGACCATTACGCCCAGCAAATGTCAGGTGGGTATGGCAGAGGTCTCCTACCTGGACCATAGAGTGGGGAGTGGAAAGATCAGGCCAGAACCTGACAAAGTAGAAGCCATTCAGGCATGGCCTGCACCTGTTACCAAAAAGCAGGTAAGGACATTATTAGGGACATCAGAGTACTACAGAAAGTTTGCCCCCAGTTATAGTACCATAGCTACCCCCCTCACAGACCTGACATGGTTAAAGAGAGCCAGCCAGCAAAATGCCAAGTTGCTAAGATGGAGCCAGGGTGCAAGCATATATGTCAGTGCAACACCACAGTGGGATTAGCAATCCAAACGCAGATGGGCTCTCAAGACAGGGAATGGGGTAAGGTATACTCAAGATAGACCTAACCCTCTCAAGCAACGTTTCTCAAGGGTCACTTGAAAAACTAGCTTGAGTTCCCCAGAGAATTTTGTAGATAATTCTGTCATTTGTAAATATTAATATAGGCCACAGGCTTGTTCTCTTAAATGGAAAAAAATGGTGCTAAATGTGCAAATGCAAAAATGTAACAGTGCACTCTGCTGTAACAAAGCTGACAAGTCAATTCTTTGATTTCAAAACTCAGAGCCAATATGTCTTGCTAAATGAATTCTGCCTATTGTTTTGAGGCCAGAGTTAATGCCTAGAATTTGCATGTATAATTTCTTTCATTGCTCTGGTTCCTGACTAGCTGCAAAATCAAAAGGGCTATTAACCTCTGAGTGTCTGCTAGCCTGGGAACCAGGAAGAAATGATGTAATCTGAAATAAATCAGTGGTACTGCGTTATCATTTTAAGGACAGAACGAACAAGAGCATTTGTCTTGAGAACATTCAACATCACCAGCACTGCTTGTATCTATAAGTAGGATCCTAGACTTTAGTGTTTCTCTTAGACATAGCTAGGAAATATGAAGATTAGTTTTTGTTTTTCTGTGATCTCTGAACTCTTGACTGGCACTGTGTAGTAAGAAGTATTATCTTGTGTTTTATTATTAAATATTTTTAAACCTTTCAACTGTGGCTGTTTTGTGCAGAGATAATTTAAGCTATAAGAGTACACTGCATGTATATAGTGACACTGTACCAAGTCACTCCAAATAAGTCTTGACTGTTTGGTTGCACTTATCATTTAGATAAGAATATTGCACAGTAATAATTGGACACCTTTTTATTGAGTAACTGATAAATATTAGCTGGGTGGTGGCAGTGATTTCTACAGTATAATCAGGGTAAAAGGGGCACAGCTGAAGAACCTGTGCCACCCTTCCCCAGGAGTGTCTATGTGGTTGTATATAACTCTTATCTCAAAGTGTGTGTGTGTGTGTGTGTGTGTGTGTGTGTGTGTGTGTGTGTGTGTGTGTGTGTCAGCTACTTGGGGAGGGACACAAAGCACTGGTTGGACAGAGAGGGTGCTGGAGGTTTTAGCTTGCCCACTAGGCTGAGATCTGGAACCTATAGCTGTGCCAGTGGGGAGTCTTACTGGGGATCTGGAGAAAAAGGGAGAAACAAGCCCCAGACTGACAGTGATCCCGGTGTGCTCTTAAGGGAAATTGTGCTTTACTGTGTCTGTATTTATTATCCTTTCCCTATATGGACGCCCCACACTGGTGTTGGTGGTGAGAATTGAGGCTCCTCGATTGCTGGGCCAGTGTGTGGGCGTCACACCTGTTGTAAGACAGCAATACTGTTTATGCAACCAAGAGCATAGTCTCTAGCACCTGCCAGGATATGATCTACCAGCCTATGGAAAGTTGCTATGGTATTTTTCATTTCAAAGGGAATCTTAGTGAGGCTGGCTCAGTGACAAGGAAGGACAGAACCCTGACCGTAATCCAGATGACCAAAGATATTAGTTGTTTGGATGATGGAATAGCTCAGTTGAGGGGGGTAAGACAGACATAGCTTTTTGACAGAGCTTCTACCTTGGGGAAGATATGACCGCTTCCCAGCTGTTGGCTGTGCCACAATGGGGGCAGGCAGAGGCTGTTCCTAACAGCTAGGTCACAGATGTGGGGAAGGTGAGGGTGTGGTAACCTATGGTGGGATTTCTATAGCTCTTACTGGGAATATGTGGAAGGTTGCATGAAACTGACACACTTCCTCTGACAGCTTTGGATATATTGATGGGCAACCACATTTTGTAAAACAGGGGTGTAAAAAGAATGTGAGGAAAAAGTAAATCAGCCAAAATCTGGGTCTATATTATATACCCGAAGTTTCAAAACTTCAAACCTCACATGATCGGCACCATATGAGAGAAGTTTGAAACCGCTAATAAATAAGAAAAAATAATAATGTGTGTGTGTCTTTCGGCTTTTCCCAGTTAGGGGTCGCCACAGCGGAACTCCGGTCCGCTAATGATTGGCAGTAGATTTTTACATGCTGGCTTGCCGGGCCTAACGCACAACCTTCAATGAAGGAACGCTCATTCACGCATGTCACCTCACAGAAGACGCTCTAACTGAGAATCTAATGGGCAACGTCTAACTGTGAGGCGACAACGCTACCGCAGCACCACCAAAAAATAATAATAATAAAAAAAAAAACTTACCTAAACGCTCTGAGCAGGGGGGCAAGCCCCCCTGCACCCCCTACACCCCTGCTACTTAAATATACCAACTCCAAGATCATACTTCAGTGCAGAAAAGGGAAATCTTCCCATTCTGCGCCATAAGGAGCCATTTATTTTAACCTTCGAACTTGTAAAAGTTCAATCATATAGTGTCGACCATGTGACATTCGAACTTTTACAAGTTCAAGGTTATAACAGGAACCCTAAAATCTTTAGTCATCACGTCCCTTACCCTTTCAACTACTGAGATAGAAGCCCCATCTGCTGAATGGAAAAGAAGAATCTCCCTCATCCACTTTCTGCCACAAAGAGGTGATGAGCAAAGGATAACAACTGTTGAGAAGATTCCTGAAAGGGCCTCTCTCCATCACCCCTGGACTACAAAGGGCTACAATAACTAAACCTATGGCTTAAACTCTGGTCTAACAAAGGCTGCTGGACATTTGGTTGCTGCTCTTCCTGGTCCTTCTATTTCACTGTCTACAGGTGCTCATCTATTTCCACCCCCCCCCCAAAAAAAACAGTTATACTGCAAAGGGTGGCTTCATCACCTTGAGTGACAACAAGTGCAATCAGGAGGGTTAGAGCCCTGCAGTCTCGCATGCTGCTATGCAGCTCAATGAAGCTTTTGTATCACATATTACCAGCTTGATCTAGTTGCTGAAGCTGGGACCACCTGAGCTTTAAAGTGCTGCCCTTCCTTCACTGTCTAGTACAGCTTCAAAACCCTCAGTGGCCTACTGCATCATGCGTGCTTGGCAATTCAACCCCCATCACTAAAATACAAGATAAGAAAATGGTCCAATGTCCTGAGCTCCTTTGTCTTGTAGATATAGCATATGGACATGAGGTGTAGAACAATGCTTCAATGTCAATGCTGCTACAGTACGGTCAGAGTAGAAAGCAAACTCCGCATGGGGTGGAATATCTTGTACTCATTCCTTGAGCTGGTTGCCACTGTGTCCCACTTTTATATCACTATGTCTTTAAAGGCATATACAAACAGATAATCCAGGATATCCAATCTTGCTCTACATTACTGCTGCAGAAGATATACTGGTGTGAGGGGACTGGAAGGCTTCCATACCATTTTGCTCATACAGACCTGACAATCTCTCCAAACTGTGAATCATCAATAGATGAGTATAGGAAGGAGGTTGCATCCTTACACACATCCACAAGCCATGCCAGAAACTTCTGGAAAAGTATGGAAGGTCTGTTTTGGATCAAAATTTATTACAGCACTTTAAAAAACTAAACACTTTGTATACTAACAAAACAGCATAATGTAATGAGAGATATAAAAAACATAAAAAATAAATAAATACATATATGCAATTAAATAAGGACATAAAATGAACACTATAAAATAAACAGTAATAGTAAAAATAAGCTTGAAAAGGACAAACTTATGCAGAACATAAATATATAGTTGGGTATTGGCATAATGGTTAAGGTGTTTACCTCACAAACACAAATTACAAGGTTTGAGTCACAATTTTGAAGGAAACCCACTAGACTTAAAGTGGCCCACAAGAACAGCTAGCCTAGTACCCACCTATGAACCTATAAAGTTGCAGAAAAATGGTAAACTAATTAAGATTGTTAAACTCTGACCAGTACTTATTGTTAAGTGATATTTAAGCTAATGATTAAGTTATGGCTGAATGCAAAAATTATGCTACGGATAACAATCTTGTAAGAGAGAGAGTGATCTGGTAAATCCAGTTCAACAATCACTGACTGAAGCAGTTCCAGGCAAGTCAAAATAAGTAATCCGCTCCCTGGCATCGAAGGACAGTGCCCTGCATATTAGGCAGCAGTCCCAGCTTTGATCTGTTAAGTGGCCCAAGGACCAGCGTTACTGTTGGATACTATTCACCATTTTCTGGGGGGGTGGCTGAGGGTGCACAAGCAAGATCTAGACTTCATTTTGAATACCTAGTGGAGCCCAGGGAGCAAAAAGACGCATTTGTTTTCAGGACAGCTCTACCAAATGAAGTGATATCACTAAGGACAAAACCTGGCAGATGTCCACTGCATTCTAATCCCTTGGGTCTCAGCTGGCATGCACTGAAGGGAAATTATATCGTTAAAAGAAAAAAACATAGTTATCCTCAGTGGATGACAGCACTGCCTCTGGCAATTTCTTCCCACGTTGGAGAACATGACCATAGGGCTGTAAACCCTTGGTGGATAAATAAGCCAATAATGCATACAGAAGACAGTCACAGGGAACAGATGCAAAAAGACTGGCAAAAAATGCAAACACTTTATTAATACTGTCAGGTGGCAACCATGAATGGCATAATTTATCAAATGTCAAGCCACCAGAATGAGGCCATGAGACCAACTGCCCATACAACATGATGACAATGGTCAGAATATTTTGAGACAAAAAGTGTCAAGATGACTGCCAGTCTTTGCGGTTTTCTGGGAAATTACTGAGGACTGAAGTCACTAAATAATGACAAACATTTGAGTTTCAGACTTCATATCCTCCAGAAAAAGCATAACACAAATACTGTTATTTTAGCAACTTTCCGAGTTTATAAGAATAATATTTAAAAACTGTTGCTATTTTAGGGATCTCTGTCACCTCATTATTTTAGGCTTTGTTCCGATTTCTTGGACTAAAAAGTGGAGAGATACAGGCCCAAAAGCTATGTTTTTAGTCAGCATTTACATCCAGTGGGGACTGGGGACATTTTCAACAACCACATTAACATATAGTAAAGATGCAGCCCCTGAAAAGCAGAAGAACTTTCACCATATGAGTTAAGCTGAATACTCAGAACCTCTAATAGCTCCACAGTAGGTAAATATAGGACATGACAAGTTGATACCATGCCTGAAGCTCTTCAAAATGAGGGGGACTTAAGTTGTGAAAAGCTAAACAAATCAGTGCCAGAATTTTATATGCAGTACATGCCTGAACAAGAAACTACCGAAGGTAACACACAACTAAGGTAACATGCTGGTATCAGGATACAATCAGTAGCTAAGCTGTAGAGTTCTGCACATCTCTGAGCCATAAATCCCCAGGTACATGGATCTGCATCAGTCCAGTCTAGAGGAAACCAAGGTTGGTACTAATACTGGAAGGCCCACAGGTGAAATAAGGTGCTTAATTAGGGCAATGCACCTTAAAAGAAAACAGGAGGACTTAGCCTGGCCCTATAGTGCAGAAGGATGAAGTCCTGAATATGACCCAGGTGACTCGTCTTCGACTAGCAGCAAGGGAGCTAGAGGAACCACGTGGGGAGGATGAGCATCACTCTGTCCATCCTGGGGGAAAGAGACAGCAAGGCCCACCACATCAGTGACCTTTATGTAGGTTGGTGATTGCTCATGAATCAGGCCAGGCATTCACATGCTGCTGTAGAGGTATTAGTGCCACTGAGACAGGGATATAGGCAAGTATGGCAGCACCCATACCTTTCCATCACCAGGCAGTTATCGCAAGCCTGAAAACTGTCTATGGGGGGGGGGGGCGCAGACTGGTCGATCTGTCTTACCTTCTGACTGTCCCTCTCCTTATGATCCGATTCTCACTTTTAACGTGGGTATGAGGCTGTAGAGCCTCCAGGGACAAAATGGGTCGTACCAGCTCTTGCTTTGGCAGGGAATAGGCACACTGCTCATCCCAATAAGGGTGGCACTGGTAAGTCCCTCATGTATGGAACAAATGGGTCAAAGGATTTGACTGTCTCAGCACAGACCCAAAGCATGTTGCCAGGGATGGGGGGTTGGTAAGCCCCCTCCAATGATACAGTTTTTATTCCTCATAAGAAGGTATTAGTAGGTTACCTGGGTGAAGGCAGAGAAGCCATTTTGTCAGTCATACAGAATGGGGAGGGGGATAAAAGAAGGAACAGAAGAGAACCTAACAACAGCTGACATCTGAGCCTTAAAAGTGAACTGGTCATCACAATTACTACTAAATTCTGTACTTTTCAATAAGAATTCCAGTTTGACACCACCACAGATGTTACTGGGGAGGACAATATTGAAGCAGATGAATTTTGGACATTGGCAACATACACCTAAGCCACCCATCTTGGAGGTGCTGATCTTAAGTGGATTAGTGCCCAACCAGTTCTGGATGCATTCCAAGTCCACAGTAATTTTAAGGTCACTGCAGATTTTGACAGAAGGAGAGGTACAGTGGTGGGTCTCCAGTCTAACAGTGATATTGCAGCCCTCTCCCTCTGATAACATCCCCCCAATGGAAGCGTGTACAAGATAAATGACAAAAGACCCAAAATTGAATGCTGTGATACCCCACTGTTAAAGGGGTGGGAGAAGAGAAGCTGACCCTTGACCCTACCCACTTTGCTCATCCAAATATTTAGGAGGCAAATCATTCTAGAACCACACCTGCAATCACACCACAATGTCTCAAATGGTCGAATGGATGCATTACAAGTACATACCTATTTTGCTTAAGATCAAAACAGATTTTGAGAGAAAGAGGGTACAGTTGTGTATCTCCAGTGGTCAACAGTGTTAAATGCCACCTTGAGATGTTTAAGGAACAAAACAGAAAAACAGCATTAGCTTTTGGTTGAAAAGAGATCATTAAAGACACTGGTGATGGTCATCTCTGAACTGTGCCCTGAATGAAATCCAGACTGTTAAGGCTTACAGATGGATTTGTGCTTGACTGAGAGCAACAATCATGCATACAAAAACAAGAGCTTTTGGGAACTTTACCAATAAATGGAAGGTTAGCTGCCTCCACTGCACAAAGGACTAAAGCCCTGACTACACTACGGGTGACCTCAGTTAGAACAGTGGCTCGGACACCTGTAGAAGCTAATGGGGGAGGATGGGAGTGCACAGCCATTACTGGCTCAACCACCATGGGCAGAAAGAGGTGATACTGGTTTATCACATGGGCAATACCTAGCAGGAGCACTAGGTATTCATTCTGTGGAGGTCTGACCCAGTCAGTCTGCCCCCCCCGCCATGTGCACCTCACACAGTAGACTAAGAACTCAGCGGCACAAGGCATATTTTCCCTCGGAGGGCTGCTACAGTAGATCTTGGCAGAGCTGTTTCAGAGGAGGGGATGCTCTGTCATGGCTCATAGTTTCATAGGTAGGTACTACGCTATCGGCCCTACGGCCTATACAAGCCCAGCCAAAAAAGTACCCTGGCTTTTGCCACGCAAGAAAATTATTTTCCTGTGCCATTGTCGAGCAGAGCCACAGAAGTGATCCCTGGGGTGAATTTCCTACTTCCCATCCAATCATCAAGATTTTTCTTGAAGCATGCTAATGAGGAGCTTTGTTTGATACAGATAGGTAGTTTATTCCAGAGTATGGGAAATGGACAGGAATCTATCTCTCTGGTATGTTCTGTTTATTGTAGTGACAAGGTTTAAGTCCCTAGAGTGTGTAGCTCGGAGGGATTGGGATTTCTTTAAGTGCAGCATGTCCGAAAGCTCTGGGTTTGACATAGCTTTGTTATGTTGGGCAGAGATCACCTCTGAGTAGGCGATATGCGACAGAGTAAAGCTGGAGTTTTTTGAGACTGTCTACATAGGGCATCTGTTTGAGGCTGATAATCCTCTTTGTGAGGTATTTCTGCGGCCTTTCCAGTTGTTGTAGATGTCTTGTGAGGTACATACCAAAAGGGGCATTGTACTCTATTAATGGGTCTAATGAGTGATGAGTAGAGGGGAACAATGACCTCTTTTTTTCTGGATGAGAAACCTTTTGTGATGAGGTGTGCCACGTAGAAGGATTTCCTGACTACTGTGGCGATGTGATTATCAAAGGAGAGACTACTGTCCACCTGTGTCCCAAGGTCTCTTATCACACTTTTGGTGTTAGGTATACTACTATCTATGTTGTAGTTTCATGGGTACAGAGTTTTTAACAAAGGGGATGACAATGCACTTTTTGGCACTGAGCTTGAGGCCATGGCTTTGACACCAGGCATCTGTCTCGATGAGGCCCTTTTGTAGGATGTCCACACCGTTAGGAGTTTCGATTATGGCTCCTAGTTTGCAGTCATCTGCGAACTTTGTTAGCCAAAGACCTTCTGTGTTTGGTATCTACTTCTCTGAAGTACAGGCTAACAGGAAAGGTCCCAGGACTGAACCCTGTGGTACTCCACTTGTCACTGGTCTGAAGTCGGATTTGGAGTCTGCTACTTTCACAGTGTGGGTTCTGTCAGTGAGCCAGTTGGCAATCCATCTTGTGACACAGGGATTTATACCTAATTTAGTGAGTTTATTCCAGAGTGGGGGATAGTGTCGAAAGCCTTGGCAAGATCTAGATAGGCTTTGTGAACCACCTTACCCTCGTCTACGGCTTTGGTGACTGCTTCAAAGAAGTCTATCAGGTTTAGGAGACAAGATCTGCCCTTTACAAGCCCGAACTGGGTGGGGTCCAGAGTTTGGACATAACTTATAAACAAAGACATTGGTAAAGTTCCATGATGATACGTTCCATGGCCTTGCAGACCACGCTTGTCAGGCGAATGGGGCGGTAGTTCCCGAGGTCCGTGGTGGCTCCCCCCTTAAGGAGTGGGATAACTGTTGCTATGCGCCATTCAACAGGCACAAAGCCTGAGGTGAGGCTATGATTGAACATGGTACTTAGGTGGGGTGCCAGTTCATTCTGTAGTTCGTGTAGAATGCAGCCTGGGATGTTGTCTGGTCCCATGGATGCTGTGTTCTTGGCTTTGGAGAGTGTAGTTTTTTTTACCTGTGCAGCCGTGATTATAGGAACTTTGCATTCTTCCGGTATACAGATGAGCCCTTTAGGGAGTGAGAGGGGGGTAAAGTTAGCACTGAACCTATCTGCCAGGATGTTGGCAATATCAGTTGGGTCTGTATATTTAGTGCCATTGTGCTGCAACTTAGAGCAGATCAGAGTGTTGCCACTGAGGTTCTTGACGTAGCTATAGAATACTTTGTGGTTGTCTTTAGAATCAGTGGCGATTTTGTTTTCGTAACCAGCTTTGGAGGATTTTATCAGGGATTGCAGCTTCTTACTGAGGCTGACCAGGGAGCTCCTCCTCTCATGGGATTTTACTCTCTTTTGCAACAGTTATGTCCTTCTGTTGTACAGTTTGTTTATGGCAGGGGACCACCAGATTGTCTTCCTTTTTTTGGAGGATAGCGTCTTGGTTCTGTTTGGGATAGCACAATCCATGCATGTAAGTGCTTATAAAATGCAATTGTGTAGGATTCAGTATTCGTAACTGTATTGTCCATCTGCATGGGTGTCATGAAGTTCACCACTTCTATCTTAAGAAGCATGAAGTTGGCTTTGGAGAAATTGTTTTACCATGATTTCCTTAATGGGGGTGGGGGCAGGATGTGGATATCTAGGGTGATTAGCTTATGGTCGGATCGGACCAAGAAGGCGTTGACTTCAGGTGTGGAACACTGGTCACTCATGTTGGTAATGACGAGATCTAGGACACTATTGCCCCAGGTGGGGTTGTGGATAAGTTGATCCAGGGCATTGGAGCTTATGAATTCCAGAAAGTGTTGAGCGAAGGAGTTGGTACATTAGTAGTTTTCCCAGTTAATGGTGGGGTAGTTGAAATCGCCCATTGTTAGAGTGTTTGGTTGAACCCTAATATTTTCCAGTACATCAAGAAAAGAGGAGTGGGAATCCTGGGGCATGGTGGGGGATCTGTAGCAAGCTACAATTTGGACTGCAGTTTTGCCCAGAGTTAGTTGCACTTGGATAACCTTGGATGCATTATGCTGAGCAACTAGCCTGGAGGTGTGGATATCCTTAATGAATATGGACACACCTCCGCCTTTGGTATTCTGGTCCAGGTTACATGGCCGAAAAGTGTGGTATGAGTTGTAGCCTGGTATTGCAGGGGTGCTCTCTGGAGCCTTGAACCAGGTCTAAGTCACTGCACAGATATCTATGTTCTCCATTTTAAGGAGTGCCTCGAGTGAGTGCATTTTGAGATTTAGACTTCTAGCATTGAGTAGCATCACCCTCAGTTTTAGCTTGCCTGTTCCTGTTACGGTGGTGAATTTGTCATTTGAATCTTGCCTAAAAATGGCACTATAGGGGCGACAAGAATCTTAGCCAGTATCCGGAATCCCAGGGGTGAAAGGTGCAGGCCATCTGTGGCAAAGCATCGTGGTCTGTTGACCATGCCATCCCAGGCAGACGGATACTGGATCCCTTTAGAAGGACACCAGAAGCTTAGCCAATTGTTGAAGTCAATCATTTTGTTCTTGTACTGCGGTATCATTCTGGGTGATGGCAGAATGCTACTCACGGCTAGGGTCATACCTGCCTGGGCTACAAGATCGGAGAGCTCTTCCATGTCTCTTTTCATGTAGTCCAAGGAGGTAGGTCTCAGGTCATTCACACCAACATGGACAATGACAGAGTCATATTTGTACTTGTTGTGGAGTGACCTGAGTGCGTGGGTTATGTGGCGGATCCTGGCACCAGACAGGCAGCTGACAGTAGCCTTTGCCTTGTTTAGCCTGGTGAGTGGGGCATCAGTGTGCCTGACTATAGAGTCACCTATGACTAGTGTGTTGGGTACATTGTTTTGCCTTATTGGCTGTGGTTGAGTGGCACACTGAGTCTGCGGGCTATGTGTCATTTGGGTTGTGTTGGGGGGGGGGGCTGCTTGCATTTCTGCTTTGGAGGTCTCTGTTGCTTGAGCAGATTATTACAGAGAGCCTCCACGAATGTTTTTGTGTTTCTATGTGTGGATTTTGGAGGTGTAGGTTTAGTGAGACTATGTGATGAGTGTGGAGTGGTGCAAGTGTTTACCTTCTCCTCTTGACTGTCAAGTTCAGTCTTGGTTGGAGAGAGCTTTACCTCCAGTTTGGCTAGATAAGTGCATCTCTCACAGGTTGTAGTGTTGGGTGGTAGGAGGAGAGGGTTGTCTGTGTACACGAGGCAATTTTTACATTGCGCCAAGATGTCCAGATTCATCAGATAGACAGGAGAGAACACTGGGAGCTGACCCTTGGACATGCCTGAATAAAAAACTATTTTCCTCTAGATAAGTGAGGAAAGTGAGTACAAGAGCTGTTTTTCTCTAAGCAAGTGAGGAAAATAAATACCAAGACTGTTTTCCTCTAGATAATGAGGAAGGTTGAGTGCAGTAGTAATTAGAAGGTTATTTAGTGCTTACAAGTTCTGAACAAGTGCTGATCACGAATAAGCAAATTCAAGTGCTACAACTAAGAATCTGTATATGGACTAAACTAGTTACAGGAAAGGGGGAAAAGTACAAATGCGGGCTTTTAAATCAGAAAGTTGAGAGATATGGAAAAACTGCCCAAATGGCCAATAACTACAATTTCTGGGCCAGAACCACTCCCTATGTGGTAGATAGGTTACCTAGTGTTTACCACACCCACTGATAAGCTAGAAGGCTTCCCTCCAACACAAAAAAGCTTGGGGGGCTCAGAAGCTTACATACAGTCTTGGATATAGCAAATCTGAATCTGGAACACTAGTTACAGGAAAGGTAGGAAAAAGTACAGTTTTGTACCTACCATAAATGTAGATGTCCGAACTGGATAGCATCTGCAGTCATAACAACTGGGTTGTCCTGTCGTCAGGCAGCCCTTCGGTCGGCCGGATTCCAAAGTCCGGGTCCGGCTTCGGCTGATGTCGCACTTCACCCGACGTCATCTCTGCTGGTCTTCGGGTATAAAGGCATCAGCCGACGCCATTTTCCTCAGTGTTTCTTGCCCCAGATGCCAGTTGCCCTCTTGGAAGGCTAAATTTTGGGTAAATGCCAATGTTTCCAAAAAGATAGAAGGCAAACACAAAAAATAAGCATGTATGTACATATATACAAACAAATACACCATAAGAGACTTCCCCCCACCAGCTAGCTATTAGGAGGGTAAATACCCTAGGAGTACCACAGAGGGGAAGGAGGGTGGGTAATCCTGACTGCAGATGCTATCCAGTTCGGACATCTACATTTATGGTAGGTACAAAACTGTACTATATCCTTCATGGATGCATCTGCAGTCATAACAACTGGGTAGAATACCATAGCCAACTAGGGGAGGAGGAAGAATAGATTATGGTGTGGTTAGCATCCCTTGCAGTACAGCAGTGGCAAACCCTGCTCGGGATCTGGAGTACAGAGGTAAATTATAATGCTTGGCAAATGTATGCACGGAGGTCCAAGTAGCCGCCTCAATAATGTCCTTGGTTGCCACTCCTCGTAAGAAGGCTGTGGTAGTGGCTGTTGCCCTTGTAGAATGAGGCCTTATGTTCTGTGGAATTGGTTTTCCATGGAAGGAGTAACAGAATCGTATGCAATTTCCTATCCATTTGGAGATGGTCTGTTTGGAAATAGCTTTTCCTTCCCTTCCTGTTGCATACGCTACAAAAAGCTGGTCAGTTTTTCTGTTACTTTTTGTTCTGTCCAGGTAGTAGCGTAGCTGTCTATGTACATCCAAGGTATGCAGCATTCTTTCCCCTCTGTTTTGTGGGTTGGGGAAGAAGGTAGGTAGGTGGATTGCCTGGTTTAAAGACACTCTGGATACCACCTTAGGCATAAATGTAGGATTAGTCCTCATGGACACTCTATCTTGGTGAAAGATTAGGAAGGGTTGTACTGCCATTAGGGCCTGAAGTTTACAAACCCTCCTTGCCCTCGGTTATTGCCAGTAGGAAAGCAGTTTTCCACGATAGATGCTGCAGGTCTGCTGTTGCTGCTGGTTCAAAAGGTGCGAGTGTCAACTTTTCTAGCACAAAGTTCAAATCCCAAGCTGGCAATGGTGGTTTCCTAGGAGGTTTTACATTCTTGATCCCTCTGAGGAACTGCCTGAGTAAAGGATGTGAAAAGACAGGTGGATCAAAGCTGTATTCTGCTGAAATAGCTGATGCATGTATCTTGATGGAGGAATAGGACAGGCCTGTATGTAGAAGCTCTGCCAAATACTCCAGAATGTTAGCAATATCTATATTGACACATCTTTTCCTCTTTCAGCACTCCAAATGACAAACCTTTTCCATTTTCCTGCATAGTTCCTTCTTGTTGAAGGTCTGCGGGCTTCAAGGATAATGTCTTTAACCCTTTGGGAAAGTTCTGGATTTGTTGCTGCTATGTGATGTTCCATGCAGTCAGTTGCAACGTTTTTAGGTTTGGATGCATGATGCTGTAGTTGTTCTGAGTTAACATCAAAGGCATCAGGGTATTGACCACATTTTGTCCCGAGACATGCTCCTCAGCAATGGGTACCAGTGTTGTCTTGGCCAGTTTGGAGCTATCAGGGTTATCCTTGGACGTTCCTCCTTGACTTTAGTAATACCTTGTGTATCAAGGGAAGAGGTGGGAATGCATATGCTGTCAGACCTTTCCAGCTGAAGGAGAGCGAATCCACTTTCCATGCAAGTGGGTGGAATGTCCTTGTGCAGAATTTTTGAGCTGGTGATTGAGAGGGAAGCGAATAGATCTATCTGTGGCATTCCCCATTTCTTTGAGATGGTCTTGAAGATGTCCGGGTGTAGCATCCATTCGTGAGCATCCGAGGTGGTTCTGCTTAACATGTCTGCTAGAGTATTCTCCTTTCCCGGTACAAATATTGCCTGTAACTGGATGTTGTAGCTGAGTGCCAGGTTCCAAAGGTCCAAAGTCATTCTGCATAGGGGTATGAATGAGTGCCTCCCTGTTTGTTGATGTACCACATGACTGTGGTGTTGTCTGTCCTTATCATCAAATGGCCTTCTTTGAGAAATGGTCTGAATTTTTGGATTGCCAGTTTTACTGCCAGCATTTCTTTTAGGTTGATGTGCAGGTGAAGCTGGTCCTGCGTCCACAATCCTTGTAATGCATTTGTCCAGCATGTGAGCCCCCCATCCTAGGTCTGAGGCGTCTGTTGTGATGGTTTGGCTTGCTTGATAGTTGTGAAAGGGTAGGCCTGGGTTTGACTGGCATGCTTGAGCCCACCATAGGAACTCCTGTTTTAGGCATGGGATTAGTGGGATTTCTGTTTCTAGGCTGTGCCTGTGTTGTGACCATAAATTCTTTAGGTACCACTGTAGTTTTCTCATATGTAGTCTGGCATGTGGAACCAAGATTATGCATGATGCCATGAAGCCCAAGGCCTGCAGAACTTTTCTTGCTGTTAGCTTGTTCTGTCTTGTTAGTGCCAAGAAGTAAAGAGGAGATCTTTTTGTTTTTCTGCAGTTAGGAATGCCATTTGCTTTACTGTGTCCAATTCCGCGCCCAAGAATGTCCTTGTTTGGGATGGTATCAGCCTTGACTTTTGTAAATTGACTGTGTATCCCAGTGCTTGTAGCAAGTAAATGACCCTTTGTAAATCTGTTGTCAGCTTGCTTTTGTTGTCCCCTTGTAGCAGGCAGTCGTCCAGGTATGGATAAATTTGGATTCCCTGTAGTCTGCAGTGGGCGATTACTGATGCCAGGCATTTTGTGAATACTCTGGGCGCAGTAGATAAGCCAAAGGGCAATGCTGAGAATTGATAGTGCTCTGATCCTGCAAGAAATCTGAGGTATCTTCTGCAAATTGGTCGAATGGGGACGTGCAGGTATGCCTCCTTGAGATCTAGAGTTACCAGCCAACACTCCTTGCCCAGCATGGGAAGAAGTTGCTGTAGGGTCAGCATTTTGAATTTTGGGACAATGATGCATGTATTTAAGGTGGACAGGTTGAGAATAGGTCTCCAACTTTTTTCCTTTCTTGGAACTAGGAATAGTCTGGAGTAGAATCCTTTGCCTTGTTCTGTTCTTGGTACTCTTTCCACAGCTCTCATCTTTGTTAATTGCATTATCTGTTGTAGAGCTTCTGGTTTTTGATTTGGAGGCAGGTTTGGCATTCCTCTTTTGACTGGTAAAGTGTGGAAGTGGAACCGGTAACCTTGGTCTATGGTTTGCAAAATCCACTTGTCTTTTGTGATATAGTGCCAGTTCTTGGAAAATAAGGTTAATTTTCTGCCTAATGGTGCTGCTATTTGTTCCCTGGTAGGCGGAGTTAGAATCAAGTCACTGTGATTGTGCTGTTGTAGTGGTAGTGGCTGTGCCTGTGCCTCTGTTATTACCTTGCCACTGTCGTCCTCTGTAGGCACCCCCTCTGGATTGATTTCTGCCTCTGGAATGTCTATTCCTGCCCCTTTGGGATCTAGTGGAGTCAGGAAAGGACCAATTTTTGGCAGGCCAGTTCCTGCTAAACCTTGGGGGCTGAACCTGCAAGAAATCTTTAACCGTTTGTACAGATTTTGCCTTTTCTTCCATTCTCTTCATTACCTGCTGGGCAGGTGTACCAAACAAACTGGCCTTATCCATAGGAGCATCTAATAACTTAGCTTTAACATGATCCGGTAAGACCTGTTCCTTCAGCCATGCATGTCTTCTTATCACTGTGCCAGTCATGGCTGATCTAAATGAAGCCTCCAGTGCATCATAGCCACATTTTAAGGAATGGTTACTAACCTGTTGGATGTTATTTTCCATTTCTAATACATATTTCTTATCTATAGAGTCATCAGAGGATAGCTTTTTAGTTAACTGATCAAGCATAAACTCTTGGTACTGTATCATGTGAAACTGACAGTTTAAAGCTCTAGCTGAGAGAGTAGCTGAGGTGTAAACTTTTTTGCCCCATCTGTCTAAAGACCTGGCTTCCCTTTCAGAAGGAATAGGGATTTTTGCTGTGGTCGAGGCTACTGCCTTAGGCCCCTGGGATATAGTTTCGGGGTCTGCAAGTGGGGCCTTGTATAGGTGATGATGAGTGTCTGGTACCCTGTAAAATCTATCTGGTTTGGCAGGGGCTGGAGGTAAGGAATCTGGTGCAGTGCAGACATCATTAAATGCATCGTCCACAACAGAGAGGACAGGAGGTATAGCTAAGGGCCTGTGTTGTGGAAGGTGCAGAAAAGTCCTAAGTCTTTTTCTGGAATCTGAGAAATCCTGTTCCTGCCATTGGAATTGTTCTCGCATGGCATGTAAGGTTTCCCCAAAGGAGAATTCTTCTGGTGGAGAAGCAGCTGGAATGGATTCTTCAGCATCTGAGTCTTCATAATTGGAGAAAGGAGCCTCTGGCTGGTCTGTAATATCTGAGTCATCCGCAGAATCATCAGAGGACACAGGCTCGGGGGGCTCTGCTCTAGGTCTCTTTTCTGGGGGCTGAGAGGCCCTGTCTGGGTGAGATTGAGATCCCCTAATTAAAGATATTAAATCTTCTGCCAGAGTAAGCATTTGTGAACTAGAAGTGGGCCTGGTTGAGGGGGGTTTAACAGGCACTGATTTAGTAGATTTGGCTGCTTTAGCCCTGGCAAAGGCCTTAATAGACATGGCTGCAGGAGGCCTAGCAGCACCACGTGCTGGGGTAGAGACATCCAAAGGGATGGTGTCTGATAAGTCACTAGTAACCACTGTTGTAGGTAAAATTTCTGAGGCCGATTCAAGTAAGGTAGCAGGAACCTCAGTAGTAGTCATTGATTCAGCTGTACTTTGATCAGTTTTCTCGGTTTCGGCCGAAACCGAGACACTCGCGGTTTGCTTAACCATGGTTTTGGCCGAAACCGTGGACCGCGAGTGTCGGTCTTTTTCTTTGCGTTTTTTAACAATTTGGGTAGTCGGAGGATCCGACGGCATAATGTACGCAAAATCTGAGCCGAAAAATTGTTCGGCAAACTCCGACCGACGCCTAAGCGTTCGTCGGTTGAATGAGGCACAGGCCGAACAGGCTGCTACGTCGTGGTCTGGGCCTAAACAAGGCAAACAGTAAGAGTGGAAATCTTTATGAGGTATTTGTTTCCCACAAGTTAAACAGTTATTGACTTTTTCTGACATCGGCTGAGGCAAGAAAGGGTCCCCAACGGGGTACTTAGCTTTTAGAAGTCTTCGAAGTAGTATTCGGTAGTAGTAATCTCTGGATCTGACCGACCGGCACTTGCGAACAGCTTCTGCTTTGGGCGCCACGTGGCAAGAAAGACTGAGGAAAATGGCGTCGGCTGATGCCTTTATACCCGAAGACCAGCAGAGATGACGTCGGGTGAAGTGCGACATCAGCCGAAGCCGGACCCGGACTTTGGAATCCGGCCGACCGAAGGGCTGCCTGACGACAGGACAACCCAGTTGTTATGACTGCAGATGCATCCATGAAGGACATGTACAGTTGTGTACACTTACCATAAATGTAGATGTTCGAGTGTATTCACTGTTGCAGTCATTACATTTGGGTAATCTGCTGGCAGGTTGCCCTCAGTCAGCCTGAATAACAAAGTCTTGGGTCCTGCATCGGTTGCTGTCTCCTCTTCCATGACGTCAGGTCGTCAGGGGTATAAAACATGCAGCCAACACCATTTTAATCAGTTTTTCTTGCCCCAGATGTCAGGTGCCCCCCCAAATAGGGAGCAGATATATACATATATACATATGTAATGCTACTCAATGCTAGAAGTCTAAACCTCAAAATGCACTCACTCGAGTCACTCCTTAAAATGGAGAACAGTGACATCTGTGCAGTGACAGAGGCCTGGTTCAAAGCTCCAGAGAGCACCGCTGCATAACCAGACTTCAATTCATACCACACCTTTCGGCCACCTAACCCAGAAAGAAGCACTAAAGGCGGAGGCGTGTCCATATTCATTAAGGATATCCACACCTCCAGGCTAGTTGCGCAGCATAATGCATCCGAGATTATCCAAGTGCAACTAACTCTGGGCAAGACCGCAATCCAAATTGTAGCTTGCTACAGACCCCCCACCATGCCCCAAGATTCACACTCCTCATTTCTTGACACACTGGAAAGTATTAGGGTACAACCCAACACCCTAATAATGGGCGATTTCAACTACCCCACCATTAACTGGGAAAACTACTCATGTACCAACTTTTTTGCTCAACGTTTTCTAGAATTCATAAATTCCAACACCTTGGATCAACTTATTCACACCAACACCAGGGGCAGCAATATCCTAGACCTGGTCATTACCAACATGGGAAACCGGTGTTCCACACCAGAGGTGAATTCCTCGTTGGTCAGATCCGACCACAAGCTTATCAGCCTAGACATCCACATCCCACCCCCAGCCCCAATTAGGGAAACCATTGGAAAAAACTTCTCAAAAGCCAACTTCACACTTCTTAAGACAGAAGTGGCAAACTTCATGACACCCATGCAGATGGACAATAGAGGTATGACTGCCGAATCCTACACAAATGCACTTTATAAGCACTTACACGAGTGCATGGATCATGCTATCCCTAATAGAACCAAGATGTTATCCTCTAAAAAAAGGAAGCCAATCTGGTGGTCCTCTGTCATAAACAAACTCTACAACAGAAGAAAGAAATTGTCGCAAAAAAAAAAGAGTAAAATCCCATGACTGAAGGAACTTCCTGGTCAACCTCAGTAAGAAGCTGAGATCCCTCATAAAATCCTCCAAAGCTAGTTACGAAAACAAAATTGCCACTGACTCTAAAGACAACTATAAAGCATTCTATAGCTATGTCAAGAATCTAAATGGGAACACTCAGATCTGCTCTGAGTTACAGCATAATGGCACTAAATATACAGAACCAACTGATATTGCCAACATCCTAGCAGATAGGTTCAGTGCTAACTTTACCCGCTCTCACCCCCTCTCTATACCGGAAGAATGCAAAGTTCCTATAATCACGGCTGCACAGGTGAAAAACACACTCTCCAAAGCCAAGAACACAGCATCCATGAGACCTGACAATATCCCAGGCTGCGTTCTACACGAACTACAGAATGAACTGGCACCCTACCTATGCACCATGTTCAATCATAGCCTCACCTCAGGCTTTGTACCCACTGAATGGCGCACTGCGACAGTTATCCCACTCCACAAAGGGAGAGCCACGACGGACCCCGGGAACTACCGCCCCATTAGCCTGACGAGCCTGGTCTGCAAGGCCATGGAACGTATCATCATGGAATTCATAAACAAAGACATTGGTAATCTCCAAACTCTGGACCCTACTCAGTTTGGATTTGTAAAAGGCAGGTCATGTCTCCTAAACCTGAGTGACTTCTTTGAAGCAGTCACCAAAGCCATAGATGAGGGTAAAATGGTTCACACAACTTATCTAGATCTCGCCAAGGCTTTCGACACCATCCCCCACTCTGGAATTACAGATAAGCTCACTAAACTAGGTATAAATCCCTATGTCACAAGATGGGTTGCCAACTGGCTCACGGACACTGTGAAAGTAGCAGATTCCAAATCCGACGTCAGACCAGTGACAAGTGGAGTACCACAGGGTCCAGTCCTGGGTCCTCTCCTGTTTGGTATCTACTTATCTGAAGTGTAGGCCAACACAGAAGGTCTTTGGCTAACAAAGTTTGCAGATGACTGCAAAAGTACAGTTTTGTACCTACCATAAATGTAGATGTTCGAAGATCCACATTGCTGCAGTCCTTACACTTGGGTAGTCCGCTGTCCTCGGTCGGCCCGAATATCAAAGTATAAGGCTGACGTCGGTCAAGGCGCATTTGACTGACATCAGGACGTCAGGGTACAAATGCGCATGACCCACGTCATATCCTCAGTCTTTTCTTGCCCCAGATGTCAGAAGACCCTAAAAAGAAAGGTCAAAACCAAAAGACAGCAAACAACCAACCAACCACCCTTGCACTAAAAATATGTACAATATATACAATATACACCATATTGACAACCCAACCCACACAACCGCCTCTAACTACAGCGGGAAGGAGGGAGGGTATTGGACTGCAGCAATGTGGATCTTGAACATCTACATTTATGGTAGGTACAAAACTGTACTATGTTCTTCATCTCACATTGCTGCAGTCCTTACACTTGGGTAGAATCCCAAAGCAGAGGTAAGGGAGGATGGCAAAACTATAAGGAAGCAGGAGCTGCCAAAATGCCCTGCAAAATAGCAGTGGCAAAACCAGCCCTAGATTTAGAATAAAGTGGAAGGTGATAATGCCTAGAGAAAGTATGCACTGAACTCCAAGTAGCTGCCTCCAAAATATCTTTAGTTGCCACCCCCTCAAAAAAGCTGTCAAGTGGCAGTAGCCCTAGTGGAATGAGGCCTAATCCCAGCTGGAATCTCCTTGCCATGATGGGAATAACAGAAAGCAATGCAAAACCCAATCCACTTAGAAATAGTTTGTTTTGACACAGGCTTGCCCTGAGAACTCAAAGCAAAAGAAACAAATAACTGCTGAGACTGCCTGAACCCTTTAGTTCTGTCCAAATAATATCGCAACTGCCTGTGTACATCTAAAGTGTGCAAAATCCTTTCCCCTTTATTTTGGGGATTTGCATAAAAAGTAGGCAAATGAATAGTTTGGTTTAAAGCCACACTAGAAACCACTTTAGGCATAAAGGAAGGATTAGTGCGTAAGATACCCTATCCTTATGGAAAATTAAGAAAGGCTCAACCGCCATAAGGGCCTGCAACTCAGAAACCCTTCTTGCAGAGGTAATGGCCAACAAAAAAGCAGTCTTCCATGATAAATATTTCAACTCTGTAGTAGCTGCAGGCTCAAAAGGTTGTAGAGTGAGTTTCTCCAACACAAAATTGAGATCCCAAGCAGGAGTAGGAGCTCTACGTGGGGTCTTATATTCTTTGCCCTCTAAGAAATTGCTTGAACAAAGGATGAGAAAACAATGGTGGGTCACAATCATAGTGAGCGAAATTGCTGCAGCATGAACCTTAATAGAAGAGAAGGACAAACCTTTGTCCAGTAACTCAGTAAGATATTGAAGAGCCACACTTAAATTAGGCTCAGAAACATCAAAATCCTTTGCTGCACTCCAAAATAAAAATCTCTTCCATTTATCTGCGTACACTTTCCTTGTACTAGGCCTTCTAGCTTCCAAAATAACATTCAAAACTTGCTGTGGAAGTTGAGACCCACTATGGTTCAAAACAGAATATGCCAGGCTGTTAGGTGAAGAGAGTGAAGCTTGACATTGAGCAAATGACTGTCCTCCTGAGACAACAGGTGTGGAATCAAGGCAAAGGCCATGGAGGCTCCCGTACCAGGCTTCTCAGTAATGGGTACCAATGCTGTCGAGGCCAATCTGGAGCTATCAAAATCATCCTTGGCTTGTCCTGTCTGGCCTTTAGTAGTACCTTTGGGAGGAGAGGCAGAGGTGGAAAGGCATACACATGAAGATTGCTCCAATTGAAAGAAAGAGCATCCACTTTCCAAGCTGTGGGATGAAACCTTTTCATGCAAAACTTTGGCAGCTGGTGGTTTAGTGGAGAAGCGAACAGATCTATGTCTGGAGTTCCCCATGACACTGTCAATTTCTGAAATACATGAGGATCCAATTTCCACTCGTGGGGATCCATAATTCGTCTGCTCAACACATCTGCTAAAGAGTTCTGTGCTCGGCAGAAACCTTGCCTGAAGATTTAGCTGTAAACTGAGAGCAGTCTCCCACAAAATCATTGCTTGCCTGCATAGAGGATAAGAATGTGTTCCCCTTGCTTGTTGATGTACCACATGACAGTTGTGTTGTCTGTTAGAATCAACACCTGCCCTGGAAGAAGTAAATCCTTGAAAGCTATTAATGCAAACTGGACTGCTAACATCTCCTTCAAGTTGATATGTAGATGTTGTAGTCTGGCAGGCCACTTGTCTTGTATCCACTTTCCATTCAGATGAGCTCCCCAAGCTTTGTCTGAGGCATCTGTCGTTAGAATCTGACTCGCCTCTGGCCGGGTCACAGAGAGTCCCTTGTTTAGGTGACATTCCTGAGCCCACCACAACAATTCCTTTTGAATGCAAGGTATTATTTGAATGACAGTGTCCAGATCCTGGCAGTGCTGTGTCCGTACATTTTTGAGATACCATTGTAACTTCCTCATATGCAGTTTGGCATTGGGAAGCACCAGAATACAAGATGCCATGAACCCCAAGGCTTGAAGGACTGTCCTTGCAGTCAGCCTGGACTGATGAGACAATTGATGAAAGTAAAGGGAAAGATTCTTTTGTTTGTCCGGGGTCAAAAAGGCCATCTGGGATGCTGTATTCAGTCTTACACCCAGAAAGCACATGTCCTGAGAGGGTACTAGACTGGACTTTATTTCGTTCACAGAATACCCCAGGCATCTTAGCACTGCTATCACATATTCCAAATGATGAAGAAGCTCGTCCCTTCCTTGAGCCAGAATCAGGCAATCGTCCAAATAAGGATAGATCTGTATTCCTTTTAGCCTGAGGAAAGCTATCACTGGAGCCAGAACTTTTGTGAACACTCTGGGCGCAGTAGATAAGCCAAAGGGCAATGCAGAGAACTGATAGTGAGAAGTCCCAGCTCGAAAACGCAGATACTTCCTGCAACTTAGTCTGATAGGAACATGAAGGTAAGCCTCCTTGAGATCCAAAGTTACCATCCAATGATCTTTGCCCAGCAGAGGTAAAAGCTGCTGCAACGTCAACATTTTGAACTTGGGAATGTCCAGATAAGTGTTGAGGATAGACAAATCCAAAATTGGTCTCCACGTGTTCCCCTTCTTTGGGACTAGGAACAGGCAGTCTCCATAACTTGCTGTCTGAGACACTCTTTCCCCTTTGTCGTCATTGTTTAGAATGACCCCTTAACATTTCTTTGACATGAACGTGTGTACCAATATGGATATATAGGTATGCATTGATATGGTCGTACGGCCAATGGTCGAACACATGTTCAACTGCAGAACGCCAGTTCAGCATAATTGCGAGTGCAATTATGTCGAAATGCCAAACACCCCCCTTTCTGACACATAGTCGCTCTTGTTTAGGTGGTAGGGCGGTCGGAAATGTCAAATTTCGAATTTTATATGACATTCCCACCGTTCGACATCTAGACATACAAGTTCGAAGAACACCCTGTTCGAAAATTGGCCTTACGACCAAATCCATGTAAACCGGATATATAAGCTACACATCAAGTCAAGTTTCATAAGAACTACTACTACGGGGGAGAAAAGCGGAGATCACACATTAACTGTAGAAAAAATAAAATATTTTTGTAACAGGGCAAGACTTGCACCTTCTTAGCCCTGCATCCCTAAATATACTAACTCCAAGATCTCGCAGCATTAGAGGTAAAGAGAAACTTCCTTACTTCCACACTGTTCCAGGATCTCACTATCTTAATCAAGCCTTTTTGGTGAAACACTGGAATCACTGAAACAAGTTCGACAATTTCAATTTTTTTTTTTTTTTTTTTTAAAGAAAACTGCTTGAAAAACAGCAAGGATTCCCACTATTAATGTGTCACCCATGTATCTTCTGTTATCAAATGAGAAGAGCTCTATAGCCTGAGGTCAAATTTATTCCCTCCATCCCAACAGATTTTTAGCAGCTTTCTTTTGGATTCCTTGCAGCAGCTTTATATCCTTTCCCTTTCTATAAAATCTAAGCCGTCTACAGATGCGCAGACTGTGAAGAAGACATTCTCCATACTCTAGGAGAAAAGAGGCAAGCTTATGGACCAGTTTAAATTAGACTGTAGCCACCTTCAGTATAAAGGATGAATTAGTCCTAAATGCCACACCTGCCTTACGGAAAACAAAATAAAGAGGAGGGGCAGGACATACCTGAAGTCAAGTGCCATGCAGCATGTTGCCAGATAATCTCTTTGAAAGTACAGCACCTGTGCAAGATATCTCAGTGCCCTGGTACATAATGTAGAGGATACAAAGGTCTGTTTCCCCAAGGTTGTTCAGAGCACAGGATTCCTCATGCGGAGGGGTAGCTATGACTATGAAACCTGATTCGTCCCCAGGTAGCCACAGAAACGGTCACATCAGGCTTAGATGTCTGAGTCTAGATAGAATTTTTAGACCCATACCAGAGTGTCCTATCTGGTTTCCACATAAATGGATTTACAGTGTCCAAGTTGTTCTACGCAGCCTTTACTGCATCTCCAATAGTGTCAAAAAGAAGAGAAATCACCCAGGAAAATGTTTGGCGAGTCCTGATGTGTCTTTTAATCTCTCCAGTTGTGAGGACATGTCTTAGCAGGGCCACTTACCTGTCTCATTATTTGTAAAAGTTTGCTAAACTTTACATTCTCTAGAGGTGAAAGTAGTGATCTGGATTCCTCATCTTTCACTGAAGGGAGTATCAGTGGTAAAACTTTCTGGTCTACTGTTTCAGTCTCTCTGGTGAAGCTTCTATATCTGAAGAAGAAAGCATTGTGTGAAAAGAAGGTGAGTGTCTCAAAACAGAAATCCCAAAGTCCGTGCTGAAGTTTGCAGAGGCACAACTCTCTTAAGACCATGCAGCATAGCAGGTTGTAAAAACTCTACTGGATCCCCAAAAAACAAAACCACAGTCATCAAATCCAATAAAACTGACAGAGTCTGGGCAGCCTGTGCCTGGTACCCCGTGTTGGCATATCCAAGATCAGGGCAAACATTCGGACAAGCAAACAGGCCTATGTAGAAAGAGCCACTGCCCTGCCACCTGCAGGCAACATTAAAACCAGCCTGAGTTCTCAAAGTAAATGGCCTAACACCAGATGTAGTCACATGGGCCCACCTACATAGAATTATGGTAAGTTGATGACACACATTCTTTGTGCAAGTCACTGCTGCAGTCATTACTTCATTGAAGATTACCAAAGCTTTCCACACCTGCCTTTTGGGTAGTTGGTGGCTCTGTGGATGAGGAGGGCAATAAGCCACTCACGATTGCCAAAACAAACTATGTTCCAGCTCTGGATGCAATGTCTAGCCTGCAGTATCTGGAATTAGTGTGGACTGAAGACCATGTGGCAGATGCCAAGATATATTCACTAGTACTCCCTTCAGAAAGTCTACTGTGGTAGCTGTGCTCCTGGCAAAGTGAGATATTACATCTCCAGAAAAGTGCTTGCCATAGAATTTGTGGCAGAAACAAAGTGATGGGATAACAACTTAAAAGATGGCTTGTTTTGAGCTACTCAGTCCTTTTTTGTTCGTTTTCTGCAAAGCTTACAAATAGCTGATAAGTCTTTCTCCAATCTTTGTTCTACAAAGGTAGTACCTTAGTTGCCTTTGTATGTCCAGGGATTGCGGGATTCTTCCCCCTTGTTTTGTGGTAAAGTTTACAGCCACTTCTATACTGGCCTTTGGCATAAAGGAGGGATTGGTGCACAAGGGCCTCTGCTGAAAAAGGGCTTTTGTCCATTTGGACTATCCGATCAACAAATGCCAAATAAATAAATAAATAAATAAATAATTTTAACTGACAACCTGGGATGCGTGAAATGTGGCCATTAGTAGACACTTAGGATGACTGAACATATTTTCAGATTTCTTCCGTTTCCAAAGGCAGCAACCTTAATTTTTTAACTCCAGATTAATTGTTTAGGCTTTGCATTTTAATAACATGCATTGAAGTAAACAATATTTTTTCTTTACAATATTATTGGTACATATTAATTACAGCAAGCATGCATACCCTTTAAGCATTTAGATAGGGTTATTAAAAGATTATTATGCAAGTATGTTTAGCTTCACACAGAGAAGGACAAGTAATAGCTCTGGTTTAAGAGCAAATGTTACTTCTGGAACTTGAACAGTCTTATGAAAATTAATAATATATGTGCAGGGAAGAGTTTGAAGTCTCACAGTTAAAGCAGTGGATTAAAATCATGATGACAAGCTTTTTCTCCTAGTCTAGGGTTTGATTCCTTCAGCCTTCCTCTGTCTACTGTGCGACTCTGAATGGGTTACTTGACCAAACAATGCTCTGGGTGGGTTGGGAAGGTAAGATAGGTCTCTTCTATGGACTCTGACTGCATGCCTGGTGACTACCTATGAAACTACAGACTGAACATATTTTTAAACTGATACAAACTAATCTGCAGGAAGATTAAGTTAAAACAGATTTTTGCTTTACAATACTGTTGTTATGTATTAGTAAGATGGGAATGTGTGTGCTTTAAGCATTCAGACAGGGTTATTAAAAGACTGCTGTGCAAGAACCTTTAGCATCAACTTTGTCTTACCATAACATTCCATCCGAGTTGTTGATCTTCTTCCAGTCATCACTGATGGGTTCGGTTCCGAGCCCTTGGAACCAAGTCGACCTTATATCAAGCTTGCGTGCACCAAAAACTCTCGAGCTAAGCTGTTACCCACAACGCCCTTCACTCAGTTACCTCAGATCGAGTTTGCATGCAACATATAGAAGGAACAGAAAGCCAGAGGCCATCTCTGCAGAAACCTTGAAACACCACAAAGACCCAGAAGATCCGCCAGGGCCTTTGGTGGGGGTCAGTGGGAGGGTGTGATGACTGGAAGAAGATCAACAACTCACATGGAACATTATCGTAAGACATAACTTCTTTACCTGAAGTGGTTAATCTTCCTATTCATCACTGATGGGACAGAATCCCAAGCTACTTGGAGAACCTGAGTGGCCCTTATGGAAGAACATTCCTGAGAACCATTGAGCCAAAGGCCGCTCTTCTCCTGGAGATCAGATCCAATTTATAATGCTTGCTGAAGGTATGGGGTTTAGCCCAAATGGCTGCTGCACAGATGTCATCCATGGAGGCCCTAGAGTGGAAGGCAACCAATGCTGTGATAGCCCTAGTTGAGTGAGCTTTGATTTGATCAGGCTTAGAATCATTCGTAAGCAAATATAAGAAGCTAATGCTATCCCTGAGCCATTTTGACAAAGTAACTTTAGATACTGCACACCCCATTCTAGGGCCAAAAAAGGAAATGAAAAGTTGGTCCAACTTGCGAAAGGACTTAGTTCTGTCCACGTAGAAATGTAATTGTCTATGAGCATCCAATGAATGTAGGCAGTATTCTCACTTGTTTGAATAATTTGGAAAGAATACAGGGAGCTCAATGGACTGGTTAATAGAAAAGTCGGAAACCACCTTGGGGAGAAAGGATGGATTAGTACGAAGTGATACTCTGTCCTTATGGAAGATCAGATAAGGGCTCTTGATACACAAGGCTTGCAACTCAGATATTTGCCTGGCTGAAGTGACCGCCACCAGAAACAAGAATTTCCATGACAGGAATTTTAGATCACATGTCGCAGCAGGCTCAAAAGGGAGTAGAGAGAGAGACTGGAGAACCCGGGAGAGATTCCATGCCTCCACCGGCTGCCTGATGGAGGTCTGTTGTGGAAAATTCCCTTGAGGAAGGTCTTGGAAAGTCAGGGGGAAATAAGCGGGACTCCATCTGAACCATTATGGAAGTTGGAAATAGCTGCTAAATGGACTTGAATGGTGGAAGCTGATGCACCATTGTCGAACAACTCAGCAAGGTAATGAAGAATAGTAGCTACAGGAGCTGAAAACGGATCTAGCTTTCGATTATCTGACCAGATAGAGAATCTTTTCCATTTGTCCCTATAAAGTTTTCTGGTGGATGGTTTATGGGCGGCCAGGATAATATCATGGTCAAATGAGGAGAGGGTTATCTACCTGGCAACTAACGGAAGTGGAGAAACCAAGCTGTCAGCTTGAGAGTGGACAGATTTGGTGGAGTCAGCCCTTGTGGGTCAGATACGAGGCCCTGATGAGTGTCTAGGATCCAAAGAGGTTGTAACAGATGAAGTCGGAGGAAGGGAAACCACACTTGACAAGGCCAGAACGGGGCAATGAGGATCACTTTGCTTCTCAACCGAATAGCTTTCCTCAGAAAGGGGTGGGGGGGTCAGAGGTATCGGAGGATAACCATAACGGAGACCCGCGGGCCAATCCTGAATCAAAGCGTCTCTCAGTGACTCCCCATGAGGGGGAAAGAGGGCAAAGTAGCTGCTGCATTTTGTGTTTGAGGGGGAGGCAAACAGATCGCAGCATGGCTGGCCCCAACGGCTGAAGATTTCTGACGTCACACTCGGATTGAGAAACCACTCGTGAGGACGGAGGAAGCATCTGCTCAGCCTGTCCGCAATTATGTTGGAGCTCCCCGGGATATGCGCTGCAATCGGAAAGCGGTTGGAAACTATCGCCCAATGCCAGATTCTCATGGCTTCGCGACATAGGTGGTAGGATTTGGTCCCTCCCTGTTTGTTTTATATACCAGACAATGGACATGTTGTCCGACTGGATAGCAATCGTTCCTGGCGGAAGGAGCAGATGGAATGCCTGCAATGCCAATAGCACTGCTCTTAACTCCAGGACACTGATATGCAAGTTGACCTCAGTGCTGGACCACATTCCTTGGACTGAGTTTCCCTGGAAGTGCCCCCCCACCCCCACCCTATCAGGGAAGCATCCGTGGTCACCGTGGCGCTGGGTTGGGGAGCCTGAAAGAGGAAACACCAAAGATTTTCGTCTGTACTCATCCACCAGATGAGATCTTGTCTGCAGGTGTTGGTCATGAGAATCTGTGAGCTCAGGGGATGAAGATTGGATCTCCACTGGGACAGAAGGAGCCATTGTAACAGTCTCAATTGTAATCTGGCTAGGGGAATAATTGGGATGGCCGCCACCATAATCCCCAGAGCCTGAAGAACTTCCCTTGCAGACAGCTTTCTTCGACAGAGTATCGCTTGAACTTGTGCCCTTAATCTCTGAAGCATGTGAGGGGGAAGAGAGACCAGACTTGACTGAGTGTTGATTACTGCCCCTATAAATTCCAATTGCTGTGAGGGCTGAAGGTTGGATTTTTCCCAGTAGATAGTGATGCCAGCGACTCCGCTAGTAATAGAGTGTAGTGGAGGGCCCTGACCAGATGGTGCTTGGTGGGGGTGGAGAGGAGCCAATCGTCTAAATATGGAAACACCTGGAATCCCTAAAGTCTCAGATGAGCTGTGACCACTGCCAGGCATTTCGTGAACACTCTGGGGGCCGTCGAGAGACCGAATGGCAGGGCTATGAATTGGTAGTGATTGGCTCCCAGCTGGAAGCGAAGAAGACTCCTGGAGCGCTTGTCCATTTTGATGTGGTAATACGCATCCCGGAGGTCTAGCGAGCACATCCACACACCCTCCCGCAGAAAGGGGAGGATGGATTGAATTGTGACCATGCCGAACTTGGTCTGAACCACTGATTTGTTTAGCTGGCTGTGATCCAAAATGGGCCTCCAGTCACTGGTCTTCTTTGGCACTAAAGAATCTTGAGTAAAACCCTGATCCGCACTGGTCTGGGGGGACCTGTTGGATGACTCGTTTTTGACATAGCTTTTGTATTTCAGAAGACGCCTCCTCCCTTTGACTGGGTGGAACATTGGGAAGAGATTTCGGAGGTCTTGGATAAAAGATTAGGGGAATGTGAGAGCCTCTGGAAATTATTCTCTGCACCCACTGATCATTTGTAATAGAAAGCCAGGCAGCTTGGTGCAGAGAGAAACGCGCCCCGAGTGCTTCCGGAGGAAAGCAATCGGGCAGCATTTGAGGAGCACTAGCAGTCTTCCCGAGAAATAATCTCTGGAGTCCTGATTTTGAGGACCCCCTCTGCCCCGAAAGGGGCATCTTCCATTATTGGGACCCCCTCTGCTTCTGCGGGAATCCTCACCACATGCCTCATGGAAAGGACCTTGAGACATTTTGTGCCACATCTTTCCACTCCTCTGGTTCCTGGAGAAGGAGAGCAGAGGTTTGGAAAAACATAGACCCACGGCAGACAAGGTCTTCCATCCTATTCGCACCTGGCTAATGTATCCTTGACCTTAGCACCGAACAAAGCTGATGGTTTGATAGGGGCATTTAGAAAGGAAGACTTGAAGGAGTCCGCAAAGTCATAAATGCGCATACAGGTGTGGCATCTCATAACTACGCCTGCACTCGCATCTCTAGCCGCTCCTTCGGTTGCGTGGGACAGCAACCTCATGGAATAATTGGAGATTGACTCTAGGGTGGTAAGTTGGGAAGCAACTTTATCACTTGCCCCATCCGAAACTTGAGCCGTGAGGGTTCCAGACAGCTCGGTGACTAGATTTCTCGTAAAATGTGCCAAAAAGTTCAGAGACCTGACAGCAAAGGTCGCTGATGCAAAAACTCACTTCCCTATCCTGTCCACCACTCGGGACTCCCTCCCTGTCCACCACTCGGGACTCCCTCTTGGGCGGGTGGACAGCAGGACTTTCCTCCTCAAAGAGCTTGACCACCTCATCGGCAGTAGGGGGGGGGGTCACCCAAGAAGTAGAGGGCCGACAGCAGAAGGCCTGCAGGAATACGGATTCCTCCGAGGAAGGATTGGAGAGGTTCCAGTCACCCCTCTGTTTCAAGATTTCCAGGATGTCTCCAAATGAGACATCATGAGGGGGTGACCGTGGGGATCCTTCCCCCATCATCGTAGTCCGTATCTTCCGTGACGGTCTCCTCTGGGGAGTCCATGTGTTTCCTCTTACATGCCTGTTTCCGAGGGGATTTCCTGGGCCTTGCACTCTCGGGAGTCCTGGGGGCCGGCTTTTGATAGCTGCAGCTTACAGGGAATGGGTGGAACGTCTGATGTAGGAGGATTGCTCGAAGCAAGCACCCACTCCATCACCCGGAAAGCAGGCCCGCCTGAAGAGGAATGGCAGCCCGTAACCAAAGGAGACAATTTCGGAACCAGAGTCACACCCCGCTCCACGTGGTCCACTCCCAAGGACGGAGCCTCAAGCAAAACCAGGGCGGGAGTCACCCACAGACCCGAAGACAGAACCGGCAACACAACCGGAACTGAGGGTTCCACCCCCCCCCCCAAGCATGAGATTGAGGAAGGGTGGGTTCTGATGGAACAGACACCCAAAGGGGCCTCGAAGCCTCAGACATGGTCGTTGGTGCCGAGGTAAGGGGTCCTCTCGCAGTCGGAAGTATGAGCCTTGGAACAGAGGGATCCAAGGGAGGAAAATATGCAGTGGTCGCCGGGGTAATAGACCCAAAGCCCAGAGTGGGATGAGCTCTGGGAAAATTTGTAATTCGCGAAACACAGAAATCCTCTACCAACTAATAAAACAGCTGGTGTAAAATAAATATAGTTGAAGTAGCAAACAAACACCAACTGTATCACAGCTAGGAAGTTTATTATAAAACAAGTAAGCGCTTTCAGGGATGTGCCCCTTCATCAGACAACTCACAAAAACAATTAATTCCTTATATAGTGGAAGCACCTGCTCTCAATTAAGACTTAAGTGATAGCAAGTACTACTACTATATAAAGAATGAAGTGTTTTTGTGAGTTGTCTGATGAAGGAGCACATCCCTGAAAGCGCTTACCTGTTTTATAATAAACTTCCTAGCTCTGGTACAGTTGGTGTTTGTTTGCTACTTCAAAATTTGTAATTCTCCTGGCGGTCCGCAGCTGATCAAAGAGGTGCACCACATCCAATTCTGATAGGCTCCTGGTGGACCTTACCGATGCCCCTGAGGGAGAATCAGGCCGGTCCAAACAGGGGCTGAAGGCCTGTCTGGCAAATGGATCTGCAGACGGGGAGTACTGGATCCATGGTGGATGCCCCTGAGGGAGAATCAGGCCGGTCCAAACAGGGGCTGAAGGCCTGTCTGGCAAATGGATCTGCAGACGGGGAGTACTGGATCCATGGTGTATTGAAAAACGGCACAGACGATTCCAGTTTGGAAACTGGCAGCAGGGGAATAATCGGAGCTGAGAACGGGCTCGGAGTCGAGGTCACAGCTGAGGTGGAGGACAATAGTGGCTCCGAAGCTGTTGTCGGAACCGACGTTGAAGTGGAGATGGGGGACGTTGGTGCCAAGGTAGAGACAGGCAAACTGGTCGGAACCGAAGCTGTAGTAGGCGCCACAGTCGGAGCCGGGACAGGAGTCGACGAGGTGACCTCGGTAAGAAGCATTGGAGCCAAACTCGTAACCGAGGCGACGATATGGTGCTTGGAAGAAGTCTTGTGGGCCTTGTGCTTATGACTTTTGCCCCCATTACCGGCCGGTGAAGAGGGGTCTGAACGAGAATGTTTCTTGTCCACAGAAAGAGGGGATGAGACCGCCGATGCAGAAATGGCCTCAGAAAAAGGCGAAGGAAGCAAGCCCTTAAGGATTAACTTGTTTTGCCTTTCAGTCAGCGTCTGCTGACTGAAGCTGGCACAAATGTCATATGGAGGTTTCGCGGAGAAGTGCGGAACCCCCAAACAATACACACATTCTTCATGTAAATCACTATTCGGGAGTTTACCACTGCAAGAAGAGCAGTGTTTAAACCACGGAGTCCCTTTCTTTTCCGACATAACAGAAGAAACACACACACTAAAGTAGAAGACAGTTACAGAGAAAGAGAGGTATATACCAACAATGGCATTGGGAATATCACAAGGGTAAAAGGGACAATACCAACAATGGAACGAAAAAGAAATACCTGGGGGTAGAGCTGAGTGAGTAATTACAGAAAAGATAAACTGGCAGTAAAGAACTCACAAATACTGATAAAATTTGAAAAAAATATAACAGTTGGAGAGATTGGTGAAACGCTGCTATATGGCTGCGCGTCAAACAAGATCTGAGGTAACTGAGTGAAGGGCATTGTGGGTAGCAGCTTATCTCGAGAGTTTTTGGTGCACGCAAGCTTGGTATAAGCCTGACTCGGTTCTGAGGGCTCGGAACTGAACCCATCAGTGATGAATAGGAAGAAGATTAACAACTTCAGATAGGTAGTTTGAATGGGATTTCTATTCAAACTAAAAACCTTAAGTTCCATGAAGGGAATTGGTTTACTTCTGGTTTGGATATCTTAATCATTGCTAACTCTTTGCTGTTTGTGTCTATGTGAAAGAAAATGCACTTTCAGACAATAGTTTTTCTTTTGTTTTCATATAGCCACTATGCTAAGATCTGGGTTACTGTGGAGATTGTAGAATGCTAATTAGTAATGGGCAATATGTAATGTGAAGGATGTAAGATTTTTTTAAAGAAGAAATAAGAGAGGGACTGTTTAAATATTCATAAATGCACAAAACACAAGTGTTTTTTTTTTTTTTATAAAAAATGTACTTATTGCAAGATGATATTAACATATTCAATACAAAGGAATATACAGTACTAGCAAGTTGTCATTTTAATGAAAAAAGAGAAGGGGTGCAATAATTTTATGGAGATATTTTATTATAATGCCTACACTATTGACTTGTACAGTGATAAAAAGGTATGATGTGTACTGTTACTGAATATCAAAAAAGAATATTAACCTTAGCAGATATGTACTGGACTCTAGGAAATGGAGCTAAATTCTCTAGGAGGTATCTGGAAAATGTAACTTTGAACATGAAAGGAAGTATAACAATGGCAGATGACTTTAAATGTATACTTAAAGAAAATAATATTAATGCAATTAGCAAAAGCAGAAGCCCAGCATCAGCGTTGGTAAAGTTCATAGGTTACTACTAGGCTAACTGTCCTTGTGGGCCATTTTAAGCCTAGGCAATTATCTCATGTGAGAATCAAACCCTGCACCTTGTGTCTATAGGGTAAACACCTTAACCATCAGGCCACCCTCCCTCCCTTGAATGTAATAAGTGACTTACTTTAGCCTTACACATGTTAATAATGTATCTGAATCAACTTCTTGGTTTTACTTTTATCACTCAAAGATTGGTACGCAGTCAAGAACTGATAGGATATATATTTCAAATGATTTTGTTTCTAAAATAGGAAATGTAAAACTGATAACAAATGTTCTTGGTGCACAATGCAGATATTTATGCCATAATTATAAATCCAAGAAAATTGAATTATTTTAGCAGACTGCCAGTTTATATAACAAACTTACAGGATTTGGGTTTCTAACAGGAATATAGTTCTTAGACTTCAATAATAATGGTGAAGTTTCTGATGAGATCCTATGGGACTCAAAGGCATATTTTATATGACAAAGTCTCCACTTGGTGTTATAGCAACAGAAAGCAAAAAGATAAAGTCTTATTGGAATTGCAAGGAAAGACAGATACAATAAAGTTAAAAACCTATAAAATTATCCAGCATCCATCTGCCTGTCCAGCACTAAAAAATATTCTACAAAACTATGTCCCCAGTCAGTCACTGCGATCCAGTGACCAAAAACTTCTGTCCTTCTACAAACCTATCAAATCTGCTAGGCAATGCCTGTACTCGTACAACGTTCCTAAGGCCTGGAACTCCTCACCTGTATCCATCAGGTCAATACCCTAACTCCTCCCAGTTTTCAAAACCACTCTGAAAAACTTCCTAGCTAAAATCTGGTTCTGTCCTTGCTCAACACCCGAATAAACTATATCCCTAAATGTGAACAAGTACCGTATCATTCCTTATACCTCTTTACTCTCCCTTCTTCACTTACTTCTTTACTTCTGTCAAACTCTCTTCGCTGGCTTTCGTTCTAAATATAGCCTAAGCTTGTTTTCCCTCACTCCATATTGCAATTCCTATTTCTGTTAGACTAACATATTTAATTTCTCAATAAACTGTCTAAAATTACTCTAAATATTAAACGATTGCCATATAACTTGCATCAATTCTTAACCAATGTTTTTATAATATGTCTTATTTGTTATAATGACTTAAATTGCAGATGTTTACCGTTTTATTTTTGAAGACTGTAAAATTACTGTTCTTAAAATGTTTTGTAATAATTTGGAGCTTTTCTCCCTGGGCCTCTGCTGAAAATGGGTTTCTACCCAGTCGGACTTTCCTGTAATCAAATTTCAATAAATAAAATACAAAATAGATAAAAAGGGTCTATTATCAGAAATACGAATGCAGAGATTCAGAAGATCCTACACCATACAGTTTCCATTAGCTTAGAAAAAGTTAAACTACATTCTTATTCTCAACTCCCAAAGGCTTACATAAGTTTGTGTTAGACCCAAAATTATAGCAAAACTAATCATATCAATAGCAGATCTACCTCTAGAAGTAATAGGAAATCTAGAGATGTGGAGGACATTCTGGACTGTTTTAAAAAACACTATGAGAAAATGAAATGTAGAAAACAGTAGTGTAGAAAATAAAAAAAATAATTGTTTTCTCTTTTAAAAAAGAATATATGAAAGTATTTTGGTGCATATAAAGTTGAAGGAAAATAAAGCTTCAGGCAAGGATGGCATCATTTCTAAACTATATAAATTATTATCCCACTTCGTTTTCTCTCGTTTACAGGAAGCAATTACAAAAATTAGCATACCCCCATCATGGAAATACACAATAATCTCTTCTCTCCTTTATCAAAACAAGATAAAGATCAAGTTCTATATTTTGCTTACACCTATTTCAGTAATAAACA